>NC_056737.1:253282689-253370189 GCF_019279795.1 Protopterus annectens
GTTGCTTTTGCCCACAGCTCTGATGTACTGCGCAGGCGCGCAGTACATCAGAACTGCCGCAGATGCCAGACATCTGCAGAAGGGCAGTAAACAGGCATTATACTATGCCATTATTTAAGAAAAGTATTAGTTTCTTTTCTTAAATAATGTCATGGTATAATAGCAATAACCCACTTCTGGGTGTGGGTAATGCTAAATTTACCCACGGTTGGCTTTGTTTGGTCCCTCGGGCTTCGCCCTCGGGACCAAACCACGCCAACCGTGGGTAAATTTAGCATTACCCACACCCAGGCGTGGATTATTGCTATATTGTCACATACCTCTTATCTTCCCATTCTCTTATCTTCTCTGCTAAAAATCCTTACAGTGTAATTCTGCCTCTGCTTCTCTTTTGGCTCGTTTGCTTCTCCTTTTCTTTCCTTCTTTCTTAATTTATCTGCATATGACCAAGGGTGGGAGGGTGGTGTAATGATTAATGTGTTTACCTTAGAAGCACAAGGTGCAGGGTTTGATTCTCACCGGGGGTAATTGGCTAGACTTAAAAATGGTCCATGAGGACAGTTAGCCTAGTAATAATCTATGACTCTATGACTAATTCATCTTTATACCTCCACATCTTCATTTTGTATTTTATCCATTATATCACCCCAAAAATGTCCTTTCCACTTTCAGGCTCACTGGCAACCAATAAATCCTGTAAAATATCACCCTGCCACTTGAAAGGTTGTGAAAACCACTTCCTCTCCAACCAAGTGTTCCCCTTGAACATTTCCTCCTGGAACCTGCAGTTCAAATCTTGTGAAGGACCAATCTCCTTTACTTCTCTCTCCACTTTCTTATACATCCTGTCTCCATAAGAAGGCTCGACTGCTTTCTGCAAAACTTCTCCAAACCTCTTCTCCTTTAAAGTTTGAAGTGGATTCTCAGCTGACTTCATTTCACCATCTCTCATCTTCCACTTTTCATCAAGAAAATCCACCAACAAACCAGCATTCTTAATCTCCTCCTGCCTCACTGAATTCTCCATGAAACTACTAAAAACAGTTTCCAACACCATACACAACAAGCTCCATGCTTCTCTGAGGTGTCTGTGTGCCCAGAACGGAAGCAGAAGTGTCACAGCAACAAAGGTCCCACCATACCTCCCAACAATACTGAATTACTCTGTTTTTACCAAGTTTTGGGGTCCAAATGAAGGGGTGCCATGATTCTCGAGTGGCACCCCTTCATTTCCGATTTCTTCTTCTTTTTTTTTTTTTTAATTTTTTGATTTTCGCACTGTTTGAGCTGACGTCATCACATGCGTGATGAAGTCAGCTCTGTCAGGGCTACCAGCCAGTCGGAATTGAGCTCAAGAAGCTCACATCGTACACACATTTCCGGCTGGCCTGGTTGAGCAGGAACAGCACTCTTGTAATGGATGTAATGGATTATCGGCAGCAGTTTAAATGTAAGCGGGAACGGCAATCAGCAGTTTATGTTCAGAACAGCAGAATCAGTCCAGCCAGAAAGAATGGAGAGACTGCAAGTAAGGAAAGTGTGCAAAGACAGTGCAGTTTTTGTCATCGACTTCTCAGTACCTGCCCCAGCTGATGGCAACAAAAAAGTCACATAGGTTAAAATTCTGCAGGGGATGCGGCTGTTTACTTTTGTTTTGGTGATGATGCCAATGCTTATATCCAAAACACTCTCACCCAAATGTACTGCCTCTTCATCACCCTTTACCAATGAAGTAACTCTTCAGTTTATGAAAGGAGGAATGATGTTCAGTAACTAAATATTTCAGATTTGTTCAGCTGTGCGTAATAAAATGCAGTTGCCTAGTCACCTCTAGCCAAGCACAAGTCTTTTCTCTTCGTGTGCGTATTAAGACAAAATGCAAAATATCATACTATGTCAGAGAAAAAAGCATAATAGTATGTCTGTCTCAGGAGAAACTGTCCCCAAAGCCTGTGTTCTTCCTTTTTACTGATACTGATTGGCAGTTGATGTAGCTCCCGAAAAAAAACTGCAAAAGGGTCACTGAAAAGAAGTGATGTTGGTACTGCTCATGGAGAGCTAATGTTTACAACCATCGTCAGCTTCATCTTTTCAGTGGTGCATCAATAATCTCTCTCTCTGTCAACCTTCTGGGATTGATATGCCCTCCCTCCTTCCCTACCTTTCTCTCATCTCACGATCAAGAACCAGTTTCATCGATTTTTGCCCCAACACTTCAGTTTCCTGCTTCCACACGTCACCAGCCTAAATGTGACAAATGAGATGTGCAACCAAATACCCACTTAATTTAACCATTACAGCCATGCCTCAGGACTCCTTTTCGTTTTACAAGTATATAAATAGGAATTCCAAAACTGTAAGTACAGCGACTAAGACCAGGGAAAGGGATGAATATTTTGCCCATAAAGCAAAGTGTGTGTGTGTGTGTGTGTGTGTGTGTGTGTGTGTGTGTGTGTGTGTGTGTGTGTGTGTGTGTGAGAGAGAGAGAGAGAGAGAGATAAAATGCCCCTATTTAATACACTTGAGAGCTACGGTGAGAACACAATTTGTATTCCCCTATTATTAGCTTAGTCCAGGTTTTTTGTGCTAAGACGTTGAGAACTATGGTGAGAAGTGAGAACTAAATTCACTAAATGATAGCCATTAAGTTTCAGTCTTCCTATTTTTCAGGAAACTGCTGATTTGGCGTAGTTGTATGTTGCTCTGACTGTAGTGCGTAGGATCCTGGGTTCAAGAGCCAGTGAAATACATGGTGGTAACACAACATTTTATTTTAGCAACTTTCCAAAATTATACAAGCAATGTTTAAAATGTGTCCCTGGTAAGTCCCTAGCCACCACCACTTGTGAGCGTTGTCCAGGTTTTTTATGCTAAGAGTTGAGAGCTGTGGTGAGAAGTGTGAACTGAATTTGTATTCCCCCATTTTTGGCTTTGTTTGTCCAGTTTTTTTGTGCTAAGAGGTTGAGAGCTATGGTGAGAAGTGAGAACTGAATTCACTAAATGATAGCCATTAAGTTTCAGTCTTTCTGTTTTTCAGGAAACTGCTGATTTGGCATAGTGGTATGTTGCTCTGACTGTGGTGCATAGGGTCCTGGGTTCAAGACTTGCCAGTGAAATGTATGGTGGTAACACATTTTATTTTAGCAACTTTCCAAAATTATACAAGCAATGTTTAAAATGTGTCCCTGGTTTTTGACCTTTTGTACCCCCACCAAAAAAAAAAAAATGAAATTGAAAATAAGTGCGAGAAGCTGTGCAAGATGCCTATGGCTTACACTACTGTCATTCAATTTATAGTGTGGGTGTGGAAGTAGACTTTTATGATGGAAATGTTCTGAATTGGGTAGTTTTGTTATTATTGGTTCATGTATTTTGTTTCATTGCCAACAGTACAGCCTACTGGAAAATGTTCAAATAATTTAAAATGTGCTTTGTCTAACAAGTGTGCTGTATTATACAAGGAATATAACTTAATAAAGTCAGGAAAGTGTATCAAAGAAAAGAACACATGTATGTTTCTTGTTTTATGTTCAAGGGGCCAATGATTTGAGAACAACCCAAAGGTAATCTTTATCCACCACTGGCCAGATGCATTTTCTTTGGATGTGGTCTGGGTTTCAAAGAATGTGAGTTTCAAGGGCAGAGAAGTTTTAATGCCAAGTCTGTTTTCATTGTGAGACAGTATTGCTTTGTTTAGCAGATGTCTGTTAGTGTTTGTGCATTGTTGTGCAAAATGTAAAAATAAAATACAAATAATCATTGTAGAAGTAAAGCAGTATGCACACATTAGTGTTTATGGTAAATGGGGTGAAATAGCCAGGTAATGGGACATTGGAATGACTGCAGGGGACTCTGGTGCCATATTTTGGTTGTCTGTTCTTCAGTTTGCATTTGAAAGTTGGTATCCCACAATTCCAGTGGGTGGGGTTACGTAATTATGCATGCAAATGAGATGATCTGAAGTAGGGACTTAATTTGTCTGCAACCTGTGGGTCTTGGATCCGATATCGGATCCGAGCTGGCAATTATTTATACAGCTATGGATCCGAGCTCCTAGCTCCTCCCCTCACCCATAATCCCCTGCCAACCCCAATTGACCTCAGATCTAGTTTGCCGCTTTTAGAAGAGACAGCTGGATTGCAGAGCTCCTGACGACTTCAGATAAGTTCTCAAAAACTTGTTTAAAAAACAGAAAAATCTTTCATTTTTAACTTGCGTGTGTGTTTAGGATCCCTTTTAGGTTAACTTTATTCCTTTTTTATTTTTTTTTTTAGTGTTTCCTCCCCTCGCTGGTTGTAGTGTGTGTGTGTGTTGTTTGTGTTTTGGGGCCTGGTGTGCTTGTGTAGTCCTTTCCTTGAGAAGAAAAATTGAGAGGCCCCAAAGCCCATTTTTTCTAAGTGCACCGAGTGTGGCCATAAGCTTTCACCGGCGGATGGCCACACTTGGTGTGTTCGGTGCCTTGGGGTTGAACACCTGTCCTCAGGATGCACGATTTGTGCAGGGTTCTACCCCAGGGCACTGAAAGAGTGGAGGTCGAAGCTGGTCCTGGCGGGACTTTTGCCCCCGGAGTCAGCTTCGGCCTCCGCTACTCCCGTGGCACCTCCCCAGCCTGTGGTGGTGGCCACTCCTGCCCCCCTTTCTCCAGCCGGGATTCAAACTCCCACTAAAGCGCCGGAGGATAGGGAGGCCAGGAGGGAGAAATGGAGGGAGAAGCACCATAAGCGGCGGGCCGAGGCCTCCGTTTTGGCCCCCCAGCTAAGCGGGCTTCTTCCTCCATGGCTTCCAGGTCTCCTCCTCCTCGGCTCCAATCACCTTGCTTCTCCCCGGGACCAGAGGAGGAGGAGACCCGATCTCCGTCGAGGTCATCGAGGCGGCACTCCAGGCCTGCCTCGATGGCCTCGTCGAGATCCACCTACAGCCTGTCTGACGCAGACTTGGACCGGATGATGAGAAGGTTCATCCAGGCCCAGCTGCAGATGGGAGTGCTCCTGACACCCTTTTTTGCTCCGATAGCTCCTTCTCCAACCCGCTTCACGGGTTTGGAGCACTTGGAGCCGGGCAGCGTTGGAGCCGGGGGTGGGTCGGCGCCGACAGTACTGGGTACTTTGGATCTGACCCTGCCCATGAGTCTGTCGGTTCCATCGTCGCATCCGACCTCTCGGAGCCGTGGCCCGAGCTTCGGATCCGAAGGATTCAGTGTGCCTTCGGCTCCGTCCAGGTCGGAGCACACTGGTCCCTCAGATCCAACCGTCACAGCGCTGGTTCCGATCCCTTCATTGGATCCGAGTGGGAGTCGGCTCTTGGAGCCCAGGGAGAGCGGCTCCCCCCCGGCCTTCAATGTAGTGGAGAGGGCTGTGTCGAGGGCATCCAGACCCCCGGCCCTTGTCTCGGCTCCGCCCTGCACTCCCTCTCTGCTGGGCCAGGCTTCTATCACCCGGCCACAGGGACAGCCTGCTTTAATGTCCCAGGTTGTTCCTTTGGAACAGGACATTGCTGGCGAGACCTCCTCAGACAGCCCCCCCCCCCCGAGGAAGTGCCTCGCAAGCATAAGTGTAAGAGGAGGCACGTGGACTCCCCCGAGTCCTTAACAGAGGACACGAACTTGGATGAAGGGGAAGGCTCCCCAAGATCACCCCCCGAGGATGTCTCCTTTGGAGACATCATGGAAATGCTTAGGCTCAGGGGGGGGTGGTCTGCCCCCAAGGCTTCCTCCAGCAAGTCCGTGTTCCTGGAGACATTCGAAGCAGGCCCATCTACCTCTTGGGTGTCCCCTCCGGCCGACCCCCTGATGGACCTTGTGACCACCAGGGCATGGAAGGAGCCGGACACTGTGGAGCCTATTCCCAAGCAGCCGGACAGGATCTTGAGCCCCCCCCGCAGACCGTCCCCACTGGAGCAAGGGTCCCCCTGTAGATGCCATGTTGATGGCAGCAGCCACTAAGAGGGAACTAGCTCAGGAGAGCCCCTCGGTCCATCCTCCGAGCAAGGAGTCTCGATTGATGGATCGCCTTGGAAAGCGGGTATTCAGTTCAGCGACCTTCTCGGTAAGGTCTCTGAACTACATGGCACATGTCATTAGGATGCAGCGCAATCTTATTAAAGAATACGCTGCTTCCCCCCCGGAGTCCATGTCGGCGGAGGACAAGCAATTGTACTCCACTCGTATGGCCACTCTGAGATCTGTTTCCAATACCTCTATGCGGCTTCTGTCCTTTCCAATACCTCTATGCGGCTTCTGTCTCACGCAACTGAGGGAGCTGCTAGAGCCAGCAGAGTGGGCCTAGTGATGAGGCGCCAGGTCTGGCTCCGACATTGTGACTTCGCGGAGCCCTTTAAGGCGTCCTTTGCGAATGCCCCCTTTGATGGTTCTGCCTTGTTTGGCAAAACCGTTCGCGAGACACTTGTCCAGAGCGAGAAGGACAGGAAGACGCTGTCTGCCATCGGAGTCAGCTTCTCTGCTCCCCAGAGGTCCTTTTCTAAGAACCAAAAGGGACAGAAGAAGATGTGGTTCCGGAAATCGCAGCATTCCCAACCTGCTCCGGACAACCAGTCCTTCCGTGGCAGAAGAGGACAGGGAGGACGCCGCCCTAGAGGCAGAGGGGCACCGAGAAATTTTGGGTCCAGAGAATCCTTCTCTGATCGGCCCACGCAACAGCCCTGAAGGGTTGCTTGACTGCTCCACTCTGGAAGCAGTCGGGGGGCGTTTCTCGAGGCACCTGGCGGCATGGGAGTCCATTACGTCAGACCACTGGGTGCTTCGGATTATATCCAGAGGTTGCAAAATCCCTATGCTTCACGTCCCCAGACTCAAGAACGTCCCCGATGTACCACCCGATCAGAGGGAGGCTGCAGCCATGGAAATCCAGCAGCTGCTCGAAAAAAGGGCCATCCAACCCGTCCCCCCAGACCAGCTTGGATTAGGGTTTTACTCCAGGTTCTTTCTGGTGCCAAAAAAATACAGGGGACCTGAGACCAATCCTAGACCTCTCCCTCTTGAACCTGGCGGTAACCAAGGAGAAGTTCCGAATGGTCACTCTTCAATCCATTCTCCCCCTGTTACGGGAGAATGACTGGATGTGCTCTATAGACCTCAAGGATGCGTACTACCACATCTTAATGGACAGGCGATCCAGGAGGTTTCTCCGCTTCCGGCTGGGAGCCAGCCACTATCAGTTCAGGGTCCTTCCCTCTGGCCTCACCACAGCCCCCAGGGTGTTCACCAAAGTTTTAGCAGTGATAGCGGCCCACCTGAGACTCCAGGGAATGCAGGTCTTCCCATACCTGGACGACTGGCTCCTGACCGCCCCAACAAGGCATCTACTCTGCTCAGCCAGAGATTTTTTTCTTCGCCTAGCCCCCCAGTTAGGCATCACGATCAATATGGACAAGTCCTCCCTTGCTCCAACACAAGTGATAGACTTCATAGGGGCCAGGTTAGATACAAGGAGTCTACGAGCCTACCTCACTTCGGAACGACTACAGAACCTCAGTCTTCATGTGCGGGCCATCATCCAGTCAGAAGCTCCTCCCGCGGAATTGGTCCTGAGGGCACTGGGCTCTATGGCAGCGGCAATTACTCTCCTCCCGTGTGCTCGCCTAAACATGAGGGTATTACAGTGGACCCTTCAAGTACAGTGGTCCTTCCAGATTTTCCCTCTCTATCACCCTGTCTCTATCAGCAAAGCTTGCAGGAGGGCCCTGTTATGGTGGCTGCATTCCCCAGACTTCCATACAGGTCGTCTCTTCTGCCCTCCACCTCCCCTAGTCACAGTGACCACGGACGCTTCTCGCCTCGGGTGGGGGGGGCATTGCTCAGGTAGAACAGTCCAAGGCACATGGAACGACTCAGAGACCTCCCTGCATATCAATGTTCTGGAGATGAGGGCGGTGCTGTTAGCATTGCAAGCACTTCACAACCTTCTTCCCGTCGGAACCATTGCGATGCAGACAGACAACATGTCAGTTGTCTGGTATATCAACAAACAGGGGGGAACCAGTTCTTATCCTCTCTGCCGAGAGGCCATGAGAGTGTGGGAATGGGCGATCTCCACCAACCGCTTTCTAATCGCAATGCACATTCCAGGATGGTCCAACATCCTGGCGGACAAACTCAGCCGCACTATTCTTTCCCCTTACGAGTGGTCTCTCAACTCCTGTGTAGCAAAGCAGATTTTTGCAAAATGGGGGCAACCCTGCTGCGATCTTTTTGCCTCTCCCTCAAATACAAAATGCGACAACTTCTTTGCCCTGATTCCCCCACCAGGGGAAGCCCCGAGAGATGCTCTAGTGCATGCTTGGCTGCCTGGTCTACTTTACGCCTATGCTCCTCTACCCCTGATGCTAAAGATGTTGCAGAAAGCCTCTCGGTTGGGGAGCAGGATGATCCTCATTGCCCCATTCTGGCCTCAACAAACTTGGTTCCCTTACTTGTGGTCTCACTTGGTGAATCCTCCCTGGATTCTGGATCCCAGTCCGGATCTGATCTCCCACCCATCAGGCTTACCAACCCCGAATCTGGACAACCTGAAGCTAACAGCTTGGCTGCTCCAGTTCCACTCTTAATTAGGACTCCCGGTATCTCCTCTCCAGTCAAAGCCATCTTGGTGGCAGCACATAAAACTTCCACCAGGAAGGTTAACCACAGTAAATGGAAGCTCTTTTCCATTTGGGCATAGCATCATAATGTGGACCCCTTCACTGCTCCGCTAACGTCAGTTTTGGACTTCCTTACAGGGCTTTTTCAGCAAGGGGCTAGCTGTTCAACAGTCAAGGTACAATTGGCAGCCATCTCCCATTACCATGTAGGACACGAGTCTGGTCCCTTGATGTCAGCTAAATTTATGCAAAACCTTCCTCAAGGGTACCTTTTTGCTCATGCCCCCGATCAGAGAAGCCATACCCCCTTGGGATCTGTCGTTAGTTCTTCAGGCCTTGACTGCTTCCCCCTTTGAACCAGCTGCCTCTGCTGATCTTAAATACCTGTCTTGGAAAACAGCATTTCTGGTAGCCATCACCTCTGCGAAAAGAGTTTCAGAACTTCAAGCTCTTTCCGTAAAACCCCTTTATTTGTTTTTTCATCAGGATAGAGTGTACCTCAGACCAATCCATCTTTCCTACCTAAGGTGGCCTCAGAAACCAATGTCAATCAGTCCATCAATCTTCCTGTTTTCTTCCCTAATAACCAGAATAAAGGAGAATACAAGCTGCACTCGTTAGATGTGCACAGGCAGCTGCGTTTCTATATTCATAGGACTGCTGGTCACAGACAATCTGATCAGCTGTTCGTTTCCTTTTCTAAATTCAATTTAGGTAAAGCTGTTTCAAAAGGTCACCTTATAACACTGGATTTCCCAATGTATCCTTCTAGCTTATGAGGCTTCTGGGAGGCCCGCACCTCAAAGGGTCTGTGCTCACTCCACTCGTTCCATATCTACTTCTACTGCATTCAGATCTAGAGTCCCTTTGGATGATATTTGCTCGGCAGCCACTTGGGCCTCATCTCATACCTTTATTCACCACTACAAGCTGGACATCACCTCCAGAGGTAGAGCATCCTTTGGCTCCGCAGTGCTCCGGAACATCCTTCCATGATGGCCACCCAAGATTCAGGTAGCTGGGGACTCTGTCCCACAGGTTGCTGACAAATGAAGTCCCTACTTCAGATTAAGAAGTTATGTACTCACCATAATGTTCCATCTGAGTAGGTGACTTCATTTGTCTGCAACCATCCCCCCTCCTTCTCCCTGGCCTTCAGAAGAGTTAGTTCATAGTATTATTCCTGCCTTTTCCTTTTTGGGATACCTTTTCAGGTATATAGGAGGGCAAACTTGATCTGAGGTTAGTTGGGGTTGGCAGGGGATTATGGGTGAGTGGAGGAGCTAGGAGCTCGGATCCATAGCTGTATAAATAATTGCCGTCTCGGATCCGATATCGGATCCAAGACCCACAGGTTGCAGACAAATGAAGTCACCTACTCAGATGGAACGTTATGGTGAGTACATAACTTCTTATTAATCAGCATACAGATTTGTACCTATTTGTCATGGGTCTTGTCCAGATTTTTGATGTTTACAGGTTGAGAGGTATGGGTCCCACTCACCAACAAATCAAGAGGGTTTTTTAATTGATATATATGTCACATATTATTTACTATTTACTTCTATTTACAAATCTCCATACATTATCAGCTTCAATTTAAGCATTCCCTCCCCACTTTTTATCCACAACCAAAAAATTATTTTCTCCAAAATTTTTGTCAAAGTCTATTTTCTGTTGTATTTAATTTAATTTAGTCTCTTGTTCCATATAGTCCATGAAACATAAAATATTATTCTGTCAATTTTCTTCACTTCTTCCTGTTTCTGTGCACCATAGTAACCAAATTCTATTATGTCCATATTTATTTGCTCAAATTTTAACACATTTTCGCCCTGTTATGTTTATGTATTTCTTTCCACAAATTATTATCTCTTTTACATTTTAAAAACACATGCTCAGTAGTCTCAAACTCTCCACATTTATTACATATCCTATCTTGCTTTTTTGTATGGCATATTTGCTTTAACTGGCAATTTTCTAGTAGACAATCTCAATAAAACATCATTACAATCTTTAATCTTTTTATAGTTATTATATCTCATCATTATGGCTTTTTCTTATCTACATCTAAATCTTTCCATGGATCAATGCAATAGAATGCTTTCATAATACTTAAGTACCATTCCTTTCTATTTTTCTCACATATATTCTTTTTTTATTTTCCATGAAACAATTTGTTTTGATACTTTTTCATTTCTTTATTCACAATGCTTTTACTATTTCTATCAAGTTTTTATTTTGCTTCATAATTCCTTTTACTACCTTATACAAAAATAAAGATGCTGGATGTGCTGTTGGGTTTATTAAACCCAAGCCTCCTTGCTCTTCTTTCATATATAGAATCCCTCTCTTGACTGGGTTCTGTCTAGACCCCCATATAAAGGAAAACATAATCATCATTAGTTCCTTTTCATACTTAATAGGAATCATATAGATGTTACCAACATAAGCAATTTTTCCTATTACCATTGTGTTCAACAAGAGCGCTTTTATCTATATGAAAATCTATATGATTTCCAAAAATTAGTCATATCCTTTACTTTAGTCACATCCTTTACTTCTTTGAGTATATTATCCCATTTTTGTTGTCTGTATTCATTCCTTCCAAATATTATTATATATCTGTATATTTTTCATTGAACTCAATACCCTCTATCATACCTTCAAAACCAAATCCTTTACTTTTCTCTTTATTTATACTTAAACTATTTTTTTAATTTATACTTAATTTTTCATTTACTTTTTCCATCCATATTTTATTTTTAACAATTAATACAATATCATCCACATCATTATTCATTATTGATAATTGTACTTCCTTTATCATTTTGTATCCACCACTACTTAACATTTTATTAATTTCCTTTACTATTACATTCATAACTAATGAGAAAATCACACTGCTAGCCGGGCAGCCCTGCTTTATTCCACATTCTATTTTTATTTCGTCTCCAGTCCAACCATTTATATTTAGTTTCACATAGTTCCTTTCATAAACAGATTTTATTACTTGTAATATGTTTTGCTTACATTATATGCCTGCAAAATTCCCCATAATGATTTATACTGAATATTATCATAGGCTTTACTTATATCCCCATCATAACCTTCACTTCTATATTTTTATTTATTATATCATCAACTATTTGTCTTATTATCCATAATAACTCTTGACTTCCTTTTCTTCTGAATACATTTTGGTCATATACTCTATTCATTTTTTGTAACCTTTTTGTTATTCTTCTCAAAAAAATGTTATAATCCATATTTTTCATTGTTATAGGTCTCCAGTTTTTTATCTCCTCTTTATTTCTTTCTTTAAATCTGTAAATATAAATTTTATAACTCCTGTACATGTCTCTTTCTCTTTAATTCCAGTTTCTAACCATTTATTCATAACTTCTATGAAAAATATTTTTGTCACTTTCATTTCTTTATACATAGCATATTCAATTCCATCCAATCCTGTTGCAGAATTCATGTTAATATCTTTTAGAATTTCATTCAATTCTGTCATAGTTATTGTTTTCTAAATACTTCTCTTCATTATTTTGTTTTTTTACTTTTATAAATTAGTTCTATGTTTTCTTCTCTTTTAACAAATAATTCCAATACATATTCTTTAATTATTTTGTATATTCCTTCTTGCTGTCTTATTTTCTTACCTTACTTATTTTTTAATTCTCTTATTTTCCTTTAAACGTTTTACTGAAATATGGTGCTATGTCTTCTTTCTTTCCTTGTAAACAATATTTTGTTTCTATAACAAGTTGTTAATTTTAATTTGATTCACTTTATATATTTTTTCTTTCTTTTTCACAAAAAGGACTTTTTCTTCTCTACTATGTTTCTAAATGTTTCTTGACTTAATATCTTAGAAATCTCTTTTTCTTTTCTTTTTTCTTCCTTATGCATTTCAAAAACACTTTTTTATATTTCTCTTTAAGATTAAGCCGGGGTCCAGTTCTCATAAAGCTCTCTCATATTCATATGATTTTTCCATAATTACACAAGTTATTTTTTTCTCTTCTAAATCTAACTCATTTTCATTAATTCTCTTTATTCCTTTTCCTGTTCTTATATATTCTTCATTTTACTGTACTTTAACCCATATAGCCACATGATCTGAAAACCCAGCATACTTAATTCCTTTTTTATAATTTTTAGACTATCCAATATTTAAAAAAATAATCAATTTCTGCTCCTAATTTCATTCTTTTTGTAGGTTCAGTGGTTATTCTCCCATACACTTAACTTTCTACTTCTCAAAATTTCTTTAACCATTTTAACATCACACGTACTGTTATTTTTTCTTAAATGACAATTAAAATCACCCACAACCATGTCCATATTTACACAAACATATTCAAGAAAATTTTAAACATCCTTTCTCTCTCTCTTTTTGTTACACCTTCATATAAAGCTATAATTCTATACACATATTTTTTTATCTCAAGTCTATTGCCGTAATTCATCCTAGTTCCATTATGGTTACATCTAATATTTTAATGCTTTCTTGATATAATATAGATATGCCCAAGCAGGTTTCTTTCCCCATGTTCCAAACTACCACACCATTCCAAAGTTTTTCAGTTTGTTTTCTTTCTTCCTCTGTTAATAATCTAATATCTTCTAAGACAGTATGTGCAGCACACCATTGTAATATACCTATTCTCCTCTAAAGATTTTTCATACTGTTCACATTTAAAGCTAATATTTTCAGCTTTTAAGAACAGTTAGTATAATAAAATGTTTACCCCTTTCCTTTCTTATTTTCAATAAGCATCATATTTTTGAATTTTCTTTTCTTTAACTCTTTTTCCCTAACAAATTCTTTTTATTTCTTACTTTGCACCAATCAGCTTCTTCCTCACTTGTCCCCTCTGTTACCTTTTCCCTCTTACTTTCTATAAATTCATGTACAACCTCTTTGCCAGCCACATCTTTTTGTATGTTTTCTTGTATAACACATTTTTCTATCTCTTTCTCCTGTATAACTTCATTTTCATATTCTTGCACATTCATTTCACATTCTAGCCATGAATGACCAGTAATTTTTGCACTTTAAATCAATTTTTTGGGGATTACACCCTGCTTTACCACATAAATAACATTGTTTTATCACATTCATTGATTAAATGATAATTTTTTCCCACAAAAATAACAAGTCTTTGGTTGACCCCAGTATTTCACAAAACCCCTATTACCATGAACATTAATAATACTAGGTACATGCATAACATTATCATTTTCCATTTTTAGTATTACTCCACATTCCCATCCCCCAGTCCATAGTCCTCTTTCTTCATATATTTTTGTAATGGCCATTACTTCTTTACATATAGTTAACAAATGTTCTTTCAGTTATTTTGCTTCAAATTCAGTTCTAGACTGGAGTACTATTCTTTTTTTTTGTTTGTCTGTAAAAAGCTTGCACCACATATTCTGACCATGGATAAATATTGTTATTTTGTTCATATGCACCTAAAGAATTTTTCATGGCCTGCCAAGTCTCAAATATCAAGTCACAAAAAGTATTTACTAATTAAAATAAATGCTGTTACCTCTTTTGCTTTTGACACCCAGAGTCCCAAACCTCACACCTGTCCAAACTTTCTTCTTTTTTACTGCTCACACATACTGTATACTTCTTTTTTGTTTCTTTTATTTTTTCTTTGCTCCTGCAACAGTTTGTGCATCAGTTTTTGTCTCTGGAACTTTTTCTGGCATAGTTTCTTCTTCTCCTTTTTCTTCTTTTAGTTCTGCTCCATGAAATTGCTGCTTCACTTTCTGGCTCACTTTGGTTTACCATTTCTTCCAAATAATCATCCCACAACCCCCGCTCCCATTGGAGGGTTGTAATTAAGCATTTTTCAGAAGTAACTGGATCTACTTCAAACAATTTCCTCTGAAAATTTTCCTCTGAATCCATTTCATTTACAGCTACAATCTCCTTTTCCTCCAGTGTCACTGTTTTTTCTGCACCCACATAATTAGAAAAAACTTCTGGTAGTGATTCTATAATTTCAATTGCATTTTCAGCAACTTTCACTACATTTTCAGCAAAAGCTAAATCAGCCATGTTTTTTCCCCTGTTCCTCCTGGCTGCCTCCACACCTGGACAGGAAACAGGAAGTCAGGATGTGTAACACACAAAAGCCCTCCCCTGACTACCAAGAGTAGGGGAAGTTCCCTGATGCTCTGCCCTGGTGAAATTTCGTCTTCATTTCTATGAATAAATAATAAAACCAATCACTTTTCAGATTTAAAATGGAAACTTAATCTTCTTTAACTTTTATTTCTCACTTTTTTTTCTAATCTGCAAGTCCTTGTTTAACATACACATGTTCTCTGAACAACCTCTACTGTTAAAGCTTTTGTCTTTCAAAACTTCTAACATTGTATCTACTTGGTCAGTGCTGAAGCTTCAAATATGAGCAGATTTATCTTGTAATCAAAAAGGGTTTTGAGTTTTATAGATTTATCCTGTAATCAAAAGGGATTTTGAGTTTTATAGGTTCATAGGTTCGCAGGAGATTACTAAACTAATGGCTTAAGAGCCCTTACAAGCCTAACCAATATAACCTGATTTTACCCAATATATGGCCCCTGGGGCAAGAGGATGGCATGGATTTGTGCCTATGCCATAAGTATCTAAACAGATTGCGCCTGTCCATAAGGGACATAGGTGCTAACACAGGTGTGAATTTGTGATTCCCCATCCATTGATCGAAATTACATTTGAAGAGGGCCAGGGAAGGGCTGTACTTAATGTGAATAGGAAGGAAGCCTGTTCCAAACAAGGAACAATCTCTGAGACACATATCTGTCTCTCCAGCATGTTTTGTTGAGTCACTGACTAAGTTTAGATCTCTAAATTGGGGGACCCTCATGCAGTTTGACTTGTGGATGTGTAGCAGCTCCATCTGTGAGAGCCTTGTAGGTCAGGCATAGGTCACCCCTTAATAGTCGGTAGGAGACAGAGTTAAGGGATAGAGCTTTTAGTCTGTCAGCATAGGACATGTTGTTTATACCCTGTATTTTCTTTGTGAGGAACCTCTGAGGTGCTGCAGCTGCTGTAAGTGCCTAGTCAAGTACATGCCAAATGGCACATTGTATTAATTGGTCTAATGAGGGCTGAGTACAGTGGGACTATAATTTCCTTGGATCTGGATGCCATATATTTACTTATAAGTTGTGCCACATCGAAGGACTTCCTCACCACTGTCAACACTTGGCAGTCAAAGTTCAGGCTACTATCTATCTGTGCACCTGGATCTCTCACATCTGAGTCTACTCTTAGGAGTGTGCTATTGATGTTGTAATTTGCAGGGATATTTGACTTCCCAAAATGTATGATAATGCATTTTTTTCACATTTAGTTTTAGGCTGTGGTTCTGGCACCAGTCATTTATCTGATCTAGATCTTCCTAAGGGATAACTGCATCATTGGGGGATTCAGTGATTGTAGTCGTCAGCAGACTTTGTCATCCCGAGGCCTTCTACATTAGCGTTGACTTCAGAGAAGTATATTCTGAACAGGAATGACCCCAGCACTGAGCCCTGTGGCACACCACTAGTAACTGGCCTCTTGCTGAATCTGGAATCACCCACTTTAACCACATGTGTCCTGTCTGTGAGCCACTTCGCTATCCCTCTGGTGATGATAGAATTTATGCCCATTTTTTGTGAGTTTATTTATAATACCTGAGAAGGGAATTGTGTCACATGCCTTGGCCAGGTCACGGTTAGCAGTATGTACTGTTTTACTCTCCTAAATGGCATTATTGACTTTTTCAAAGAAATCCACCAGATTTTGAAGGCATGACCTGCCCCTGACAAAGTCAAATTGGGTTGGGTCCAGTGTTTGGAGGTTTCCTATATCATTATATATCAGGTCCATGATTATTCTTTCCATGGTCTTACATATAAGACTAGTTAAACTTATGGGTCTATAATTGTCTGGGTCAGTAGATGGTCCCCCTTTATGCAGAGGGATGACTGTTGCTGTCCTCCACTTTATTGGGACAACACCAGTCTGGATGCTGTGGTTAAATAGATATCCTAATAGGCCTGATAAGTCCTGATTTAACTCATTACATTCAAGTGTCACCACCAGGTGTATCTGCAGATAACTCCTACTGACGCCTCTAAGCGTCAAATATTGCTTGTTCATATTTGCATCAATAATTCCAAAACCATGCTATTTAAGTTTTAAAAGATTTCATCTTAAAGCTTACACAATGGCAAACTCAACTGCATTAATATTTTACCTCTATCTAGTGCAGGGAAATAGATATTAACTGTTGTTTTATTATATTAATTTACATAGATATAATTTTCACATTTTTCCAAATATCTCAGCAACCAGGTAACACAGACAGAGCTCCTTAGCTTCACATGAAAGCTGTCAGCTAGATGAATAAATTGCTGCCAACAGTATGTGTGTAACTTGAGTGGTATCTGAGAATATTGTAAGTTGTTTACAAAATATTACAAATGTAATAGTTACTGTGACTTATACAATTTGGTTTAAGGAATACTACCACTATAAAAATAGTTTGTGCTGAAGAGTTTGCCATTTATACTTTTTTCATAACCACTATGATTGCAGAGATATGAACATTTGTTTAAAATGTGAGGACATAATTTGATTCTGTCAAATAGCTTAGGCTCCGCCCATTGGAAGTTATTGTGCAAACTTCCTGAGCTCCATTGGAGTGAGTTAAGCTGTTTAAGAGGCAACCTGGTATTTCATCAGGCCCCATTGAATCCGTATTTTTAGCTTTAGAGAACACAGTGGCAACCTGTTCTTTGGTGATAATTGTCTCTATCTTACTTAACTTCTGATACAGCATTCTGCTTCATTGACACAAATGGCACACCTCTATAATTACAACAAATTGTATAACAAAAATGAAACTGACACTAGCTACAGGCTCTGCACACAAAACTGCAACCTCCAACCCACCCGCCCCCAATAAATGCTGCATTTTATACTTGGCTTGCATGACTGCTTCATCTGGAATAACCTAATGTCTAACAACTAACTTACAGGATTGCTATTCATAACATTACATATATAATAATGGTAAGGTAATTCAGGGATATTGAGATCTGACATTATAATGTAGTACAGTTTCCATAAAATGCAAACACATTAGTGTAACAAGATCGACCCGATACTAAAAATGAATGGTGAATACCACACACGACCAGCTCCTGACAACACTTGCTGCCACTTATTTAAACAAACGAGTCCACTAACACGCAAAAAACTAGCTTAATTTCATCGCAGAAATAGTAACCTTCCTAAAAGAAAACATTTCACAACAGAGCGCAGGGGCTAAGGAAGGTAAAATATGTTGCAAAACAACGGCAACATTTATTAACTTAGTAACTCCTTAGCTGTTTTAAAGAATATCTTAGTAATTTTAACACAATTGATTTTAGAAAAGGAATATAACTTTAACTAAAGGAATTTCTCTTTTTAAAAGAAGCCTTAATTGAAATATTTAGGCAATTAATTAAGCAACCAGGTGGTATATAAAAAGACAGGTTGCAGAGAAAAAAAGCATCTTGAAAAAGCCCGGGAGAGCCCGGGCGAAAGCGCTTGACTTATTGGATTACTACTGTGTTCACATTGTTGCTTAGTGAAAGACAGAATTTTATATAGATTTTTTTGGCATCAATTTTCACCCAACATTGGATGTTCTGCTTGTTTTACTTTAATAAACTTGGATTACTTAAACAACGCTGGTTCCGTTCCGTTTCCTGCTGTGGTGGCATCGTATTAACCTGAAGGTTGTCCTGCATTGTTCTTGGTCGCTTACGAGATCTGACATTAACTATTGAGCATGTCTTTGATAAATACCAGAAATTAAAAATGTAGTAATAGATTTAGACTAATTTATCTGACTTGTTGCTAAAGTAATTGACTGACGAATACACCTGTTGACATATTGCAGTGGTTAGCCCAAACAAAACTTGTTTTCAGACTACCTACAATTAAAAAATGCAGTAGACCAAGGCTGTGGAAAAATTATATTGAGTTGGCAAATAAAAGAACAGATTGAGAGAGTGCCTGGAGAATGAGTATTGTTCCTCCAGAGACTTTGGAAGGAGGGTGTGGTTCTTACTTGCCATCTAGAATCAGCACTTGTGGCAAATGGTGTTACATTTCATCCAGTTTTGGCAAGCAGGCAATGGAACCTGCTGGAGGTGTAAGACAGCAAATGATGGCTTCATTATTACGATTTCCTTCCATTCTCATGTTGCAGTATTCTCACTTGTGGGATCCTCTGTCTCAGGTGACCCAAAATTCCGGCTCCTGTGCAGAAGCTTAAGCCTGGTTGCTGTAAGGTGCGTGGGACATCATATGCAGGGCCATAAATGTGACATCTGCACGCACAGACCTCAGAACTTCCTGTCGCAGTCAAACATCAGCTTGCTCGCTTCACTTCCTGCTACAGAAAATGTCTTCAGAAAAGTACCCCATTGGGGAATTTTTCTTATTTTATTTAGGCTTGGTTTGCTGTTGCTTCTTATTTAGCCGATGTCATCTAGAAAGGGGAAATGTAAGTGCGGCTGCCAGATTCCACCCAAGGATTCCCATGAACTTTGGTTGTTCTGCTTAGGCCAATCCCACAAACATACAACCTGTAGCATTTGTCAGTCGTTCATCCTGAAAACCCTATGCAGTCATCTGGCAGCCCAGAAATTATTTGTGGAAAACCAACAACTCAAGCCTTTAGCCATACGTATGGAACCCAAATCGGCCGTCGAGGTGGAGCCACCTAAAAAGAAGGCCAAGGTCTCAAGGTCTACTGCTACTGCTCCGACGTCTGACGTCCCACCACCTACCGGTCTAGGGGCTGAGGGATGTCCGGATGAACTGGAGACTTCGGCGGGTACCTTGATGGAAGCTGCCCATGAATCTCCAGCAGGCACGTCCATGGAGATTACTGCAATGCCGGCTCCAGCTGATGTTGAGGGGGAACTGGGCGTCTCTGGAGCAGTGGCAGAACTAGGCTCTGCTCCCACAGGCCTGATGCTCAATGCTAGGCCTTCACCTTCACAAGCAGTTGCTAAGACTACTCCTCTAAAAAGGAAACACAAGACTAAGCATCTATTCTCCACTACTGAAGAACAGCAAGACTGGCAAGCCTTTTCCCAGTCCTTGGCTCAAGCCTTTATGGCCCTCAGGCCCACAGCTTCACTTGCGTCAGCCTTGCCTACCCTCAGCCCTAGGCCAGCTTCAGTTAACTCCATTCAACCTGTTCAAATCCAAGAGGATGATTCCTCCTCCTCCTCTGATGAATCTCTTACATGCATCTCCCAAATAGCTTCTCCCCTGGAGTATTGTTCCTCAGATGAAGACTCCTTTGGAGGAGAATCCCCTCCTGAAGATATTACCTTTGGAGAAACTATCTCCAAAATGAGGGAGTACTTCAAATGGGATGCCACTCAGATGACTGAGGTGCAGCAGAGATATTTTAAACTCCTACAGATGGATTCCCCCTCTCCCTCTCCTATCAACCCTGTAATTTCAGCCTTCCTGGATGCATTTGCTTCAGCATCCAAGACCCCCGAATCGCAGTCTCCAGCTCCTAAAAGATTGGATAGGTTTTACAAAGTCCCTTATGACCACAGGTACCTCATTAAACCACCCATGATGGACCCAACTGTCATTATAGCGGCTCCAGACAGACAATCCAGGCAAATCTCCTCCTCATCCCTTTTGCCATCCGACAAGAACAGTAAGGTCATGGACAGACTGGGGAAAAAGATTTATACTTCTTCCACCCTGGCCTTTAGAGCCATGAATTATCAGACTCACATGGTTAAATATGCCTTAGACTTGGGCTCCCAGGCAACTTCCTTGCTTTCTTCCTTCCCTGATTCACTTACAAAACCCCAGGTGGTTTCTAAGCTCTCCTTAGCAGCACAAGTTGACATACATTCTATAAAAATGCAGCTATGATGCTGTTGAGGCTTCTGCCAGATCTGCTGCCTCAGCTTCTCTACTGTGAAGATACTCCTGGCTCAGATTACAGCCACTCCCTGATGATTTTAAAAACAAAATCTTGGCTGCACCCTTAGACAACAAATTCCTGTTTGGCTAAGGGTCCACAGAATTATTTAAAAACCTACAGCAAAAAAGCAAGGAACTCCTGGAACTCAAACATGTGTTGGTCTCACCAGTTCCTAAGTTTTATAGAAACTACCCTTTTAAACCCTCATTTGTCCAGAGGGGCCACTGCCCCTTCTTCCTCCTCATCAAAACACAGGAAAGGGTCTAGAAAAACAGCATCCCCCAGGACTGCCTCTGCACAGCCCATCCCCAGCAGCCCTTTCCAGATAGGCCCAACAATGCGTGACTGCCTAAGCTACCTTCTGCTCTCAGCCTGCCTGTCTCACTGTCTACCCATCTGGAAAAATATAACTTCAGACTGCTGGATCTTATCCATAGTGGAAAAAGGGTACTTTATGTCCTGGCAGGAAAACCCCTACCACAAGGCATACCCTTTCCTCCCATAAAACAGCTCCACCTAATACTCCAGATCATCCTGTTTCTGCTTTCACAAGGAACCATAGAAAGGGTCCCCACAGACCAAGAAGGACAGGGGTTCTACTCCAGGCTTTTTCTGGTCCCCAAAAAGGATGGCCCTTGGAGGCCTATCCTGGACCTCTCCCTGTTAAATTCCTTCCTGCAGGTTCCATCCTTCCACATGCTATCCCTTCAATCCCTTCTTCCACTACTGCCACCCAGTGCGTTCATGGCCACTTTGAACCTGAAAGAAGCATACCTCCATATCCCCATCAAACCACACTACAGGAGGTTTTTACGCTTTGCTGTGCCATCATCACACTTTCAGTTTACTGCCTTGCCCTTTGGTTTATCTACCGCACAAAGGGATTTCACGGAGTGTCTCACCCCAGTACTAGCCTACTGTAGAACAAAAGGCATCCAAATCTACCCCTACCTGGATGACCTCCTCAGTCTAGCAGAAGAGGCAAGTACTCTTAAAGCTCACTTAGAATTCACTATGGCCCTTCTCCAGAGTCTGGGGTTTACTCTCAATCTGTCAAAATCCTCTCTCACTCCAGCCCAAGACCAAACCTTTTTGGGTTGCAGAAAACAGGCAGACCTGATGAAGACTTTCCTTCCTCAAGACCAAGTCTCTTCCCTCAGCAGTTTCTTTTAGGAGTTACTTCTTGTCAACCACATCTCGACCAGGCAATTCCTCTGGCTTCTAGGCCTCATGGTAGCTACTCTTCCTATATTGCCCCTGGCCAGGCTACACATGAGGAAGTTCCAGTGGTACTTGAAAAGGTCTGATCTCAACACAATCACCCCTTGGAATTATAGGTGCCCTTCCTACCCTGCCTAAAGACAGAGTTGAGGTGGTGGATTCATCAAATAAACCAGAATCCAGGCCTCTCTCTCCAACCCAACAAACCAGTGCATTTCATGCACACAGATGACTTGGATCTGGGGTGGGAGGCCACTATGAACAGCCTCAAGGTTCAGGCTCAGTGGGAGCCTCCCTCCAGAAAAAGCATATCAGTGTGAGGGAAATGACTGTTCTCCTTCTAGCCCTAAAGACCTTCCTTCCACTGATACAGGCAGGCCCCCTCCAAATCTTCACAGACAACACAACTGTGATGTGGTACATCAACAAGCAAAGGGAGGACCAGATCAAACTTTCTGTGCAGGCTTGTACATGAGAGCTGACCACCCAGTACAATGTTACTCTGCAGGCGGTCTAGATTCCATCTCAACACAACTATCAGGCAGATGCCCTCAGCAGATCTTTCTCTCAACATCACAAGTGGATGTTACACAGAGATGTATTCTTGGATATTGTCCACCAGTGGGACACCCACAGATAGATATGCTTGCCTCCCCTCAGAACAGACAACTTCAGCTTTTCTGCTCCAGAATCCCCTCCCCACTAGCTTGGAGAGTGGATGACTTTTCCATTTCTTGGAAAGGGCTGTTTCTTTATGCCTTCCCCCTCATTCAGAAGGTCCTGCTAAAAATCTTGCTGGTAACTCCCTATTGGCCAAGGCTGCATTGGTTCCCCCTTCTTCTATCTCTTGCCAAGGGCAATCACCATGAGTTGCCTCACAAGGTGGACATACTCACACAGCAGAAGGGATCCCTCATTCACCCACACTTAAAAACCCTCAGCCTAACCCTGTGGGTGATAAACTTCTGATCCCTTTCAGACACCTTTATTTGGAGGGCATGCTTTCTATCCTGCAGGAGGCCAGGAAACCCAGTACCCGGAGATCTTATGTTTCTAAATGGAAAAGGTTTTCCAGTTGGTGTTTTCAAAGGCAACTAGATCCCTTTAAAGAGGATGTCCCTCTAGTCCTTGGCTATGTGTGTGAGCTTCTTAAATCAAAACTTTCATACTCTTCAGTGAAAGTACACTTATCTGCCATTTCAGCCTGCTTACCTATGGACCCACCACTACTTTCCAGGTTGAAAGTCAAACTTTTCTGAAGGGGGTCCTCCATGTCAGACCACCTAGAAAACCAATCCCCTCTCCTTGGGACTTGAACTATGTTCTGGAAAAACGTACCACTGCCCCCTTTGAACCTGCAGCCTCTGCTTCATTACAGATATGTACCTGGAAGTCTGTCTTGTTAGTAGCCCTTACTTCAGCTAAGAGAGTCTCTACATTGCAAGCAGTCATGGCCTCTCCACCCTACATTGTCTTCCACAAAGACAGGGTATCTCTTCGTACCACCCCCTTTCATCATGCCATAAGTGGTCAATGAACTCTCCCTCAACCAGTCTATTCACTTATCCACCTTTTTCCCTTCTCCACAAAATGACAATGAGAGAGTGCTTCACTCCCTTGATGTCCACAGACAGCTAGGATTCTATCTGGACAAGACTAAGAACATTAGAAGGTCCAGTCAGCTCTTTGAATCCTTCCACCCCAGGGCCATGGGGAGAGCTGTATCCAAACAGGCTATATCCTCCCAGATATGCATGAATATTACCTTCTGTTACTCTTTCCATGGCAAAGACTTAGCCTATACTATAAAAGCCCATTCTACTAGAGCAGTGGCCTCTTCTGAGGCTTTCCTCAAGGGCCTGAATACGGCTACTATCCTAGAGGCAGCCACATGGTCCTCTGTATATACTTTCACCAAGCATTACAAGTTGGACAACACCTCCAGAGCTAAGGCAGCATTTGCAAGGGCCATCCTCCAAGGTTTCCTGGAGACTGCTACCTCTTCCTCCACCCTTTCTTCTGCTTGAGCTGTGGTACTGTCCCACAAGTGAGAATACTGCAATACGAGAATAGAAGGACGTATATTAGTTGTGTAAAATCTTATCATAACCATAGATGTCCTTTTCTTCCATGTTGCAGTATTCCTGCCCTCCTTCCTGTTCCCCTTCATGACATTTTCCTTCTCTGGATGGCATCTTTGTTCCCCTTAAACTGTTGTCTGACTGGGCAGTCAGTTCTGAGATCTGTGCGTGCAGACCTCACTTTTATGGCCCATGGTTTATGGCCCTGTGTGTGAAGTCCCATGCACCTTACAGCAACAAGGCTTAAGCTTTTGCATAGGAGACGGACATTCAGGTTGCCTGAGGTGGAGGATCCCACAAGTGAGAATACTGCAACATGGAAGAGAAGGACATCTATGGTTATGGTAAGATTTTACACAACTAACAGCATGGATGAATCAGTGAAGCTTTAACTCATTATCTTCTACTGGTAGTCAGTCAATGAGGTGTTATATTCTGGACTCTTTGCAGGCTGGACTGTATTGCATGGAGTTCAAACGCAAACAATATTTAAATGTGAGAAAAATCATTTTAGCTGAACATATAAAGCAACTTTTCCTTACATGTTCAGTTAAATAATATTCTCAAATTTAAACCAAACTGCTAAATTGCAGTGCTGAATACTGCAAATTCAGTATTACAGTTAACTTAAACTGCATCAGAATTGCTATGTGAGCTGCCTTTTAAGCACTGAAGGCGTGAGAGAGACAAAGCAGCCCCATGCAGCTAGTGCTGCAGAAGTAAAGTAGTAAACAGAATACTTAGCCCTCAATGTGTGAATGCATTAAGCAGAGCTACATATCTCTGCTGTTTTATAAGTTCTTCCACATATTGCTGTAGTCTTTCCTCACAAGCCCATACTGTCTAACAAAGAAGACCACTGAAGTCCCATGGAAATTTACAGGGCTGAGTTGTTGTTCAGCTTTAAGCTCATAAGTGATTATTTAGAGTCTGATATTCATTAGTCAACAGGAGCCTCTGGGAGTTGTTTTTTTTTTTGGGTGGGGTGGGGGGTTCTGATTCTCTAAATCGTGTTGGTTTTGTAATTTTCCATTACATTGTTAAATAAAATCAAGAATTCAATACACAGGAGGTTCAGGTTCAAAAGTTTACTAGTGTACATCAGGAGGCAAAAAACGTACAAGTACAGAATTTTGTCTAACATGAAACAGGAAGTGTTATAGATTTTATAATCTTTACATTCAAGTTGTGCCCACCTTACTGACGTGGTATGTCACGGGGCAACTACATCACTTTAGCTTACAGTCCTCTATTCATAAAAACTGCTGATGCTGTATATTTTAAAAAAGTTTTCCTCTGTTAACAATACGGCCTTGCTATCCACCTGGTCAGATATAATGTCTTTCTGTAAAGTTACTTCTTCAAGGTTTCACATCAGTTCGAATGTAATAGCAGATTCAATCTTCTAATACACATCTTTGTTCACTGTAACACTTTCCCACCAGCTGCATGCTATCTTAGTAACACATATACAAGGCCAAATCATCCCAGCAGGAAAGAGCAGAAGATTTCATTATTTCACATATTTAATTTCCTGACCCAGCAGATAATCACTTGTGAAAAGCATAAACATTAAAACTTGCTAAGCTAGCAACTGCCAGAGTTGGAGGTCAATTTGCTACAAGCCACACTGCAGTTTCAAAACTACTTGCATTTACACACTAATTTATCCTTTCTGTTATATGATTAATAGAATAAAATGCATTACATACTACTTTGTTTTTAAACTAGCATTTCACATATATTCAAATACATATTTTTCTAACATTTTCCCTCCTACTAATACTTTTTATTCTATTTTGAAGTATGTATAATGTCATTTCATCGCCTAACCTTTTCCACTAAGGATTTTCAGCTAGGTGAGTCATTCGATCTATACTTCAGAAAAAATGTCATCTGAGATCAATTTTTCAATCTCAATATCTTGGTACAAAGTTTCAGTAACAGATACATCAATAAAATCTTTGATTAGTCTTTTCATGCAGGGAATGCCACAACAAACACATGCTCCTATTAGGAGTATACCCACACAAATGGCAATCAGAATGTTCATTAGGATTGAACCCCCCCCCCCAAATAGATTCTGGAAAAAGTTCATCAGTGGGTTTGGGCCTGGTTCAGTCATGGCTGATACTTGCTGAATTACCTCTAGGTGGTTGTTAATTTCATGCCTATTGTCTGGTATGTACGCACAGCATTCTTCTTTGATAAGCCCGCACGTAGCACCTCTCGCCGCTAGGGTGAAGTCAAGAGCCATTCGATTTTGTAGCACAACAGTTCTCATTGCATTCAGTTCATCAGTCACCAGTTCTAGGGTAGAGACAGTTGCATTACTCATTACTTCGAGAAGTTTCGACAACTTCCTCAGCTCCCAGATCGATTTGACTGCTCCATATGCTGGGAATATTCCTGCCCAAGATATACCACTGTCACTCAAGTCCATATGAGTCAATTTACTTTTGTCTTTCACGTTATTATGGTCTTTCCAGCCAGCTTCGATCCGTCCAACTGGATTTACAGGTTTCTTGACTGGACCTCCAGGTTTCCGAGCTACTTTTCTTATGTTTCGTATCTTACCCGAAGGTAATTCTGCAGTATGTCTTATTGCCGGAACCAGATAACCCAAAAAACAACTGCCGGACCAATTCTCAGGTAACCATTTATATGCTTTTTTTCCACAAATAAAATAACAGTTTTCTACTTTAGTACTAATACGCATTAACCGTGTATGAAACATTTTCTGGTCTATAACTGACAATTGTTTAAACAAAACAGGATTCTTGATAGGTTGATAGGTTGATAGATTAGTACTAAGCTAATTGCCCTTGTGAGCCATTTTAAGCCTAGCCAATTATCCCTTGTGAGGCTCAAACCCTGCACCCTGTGTTTGTAAGGCAAACACCTTAACCATTAGGCCACCCTCCCACAAATAAACAGCCCTTGTAAGGCTTGAACCCAGGACCATGAACACCACAGTCACTGACTTTACCACTAAGGCATCTGAGATATGTTGATATATCTTGCGAATGTCATTCATGGTTGTTTTCAGTGAGTTCAAATATGAGTCATAATTAGTATTGCAAAGAATATTGCCATTACTATTCTTAATATAACACCGATAAGATATGGTTATATTACAATTGCTCCAGCCCACCTGGAGAGTATCATTTTTGTAAAAACATACAATTCCTTTTTGTGTGACAGGTAAAAATAAAGCTATTTTGTCCTGTGATCTCACAGTTCCTGTATCAAAGAGTAAATTCTCCCAAGTCTCATTTATCCCCAAGGGGACAGCGGACATTATCAGTCCTCCATATGCTGTTGGTATAGCTGTACAAACCCAGCAATTTGAAATGTTCATAGTCTCTGCATATACACGCTTCATGTCTAGGTATGTGTTAAAATTTGGATGCCAGTCTATAGATGTTTTGTCACGCCTTCCCACTTTCACTTGTGTGGTTGAGTGTAGGAAAAACCACAACAAGAGGAAAATTGTCACAATTATAGTCAATAAATGTATACTCAGCAAAATGATTATGCAACATCTCTGGGGTTGATCTAAATTTCTATTCGCTTTGTTTTTGGCCATTTTGCCTTTGTTGTATATCAGTCACAAAGTTTTTATCAAGTTGAAAGTTCTTTACTGGTTTGCAGTGTGTCAAATGGACCCAGGACGTCCTCTCAGCCACCCTGACTGCAGTAGGCGTTGCCAACAGTACCTGGTACGGCCCTTCCCACTTTGGACTCGCCCAATTCTTCCTTTTCGTCACTTTCAGCCACACCCACGTCCCGGGGGCCAAAACTGCTTACTGGTCTGTTCCTTATCTGAAAAAGAGTTAAACTACAAAACAGATTTATTTGTTAACAGTTTCCTCATATAATTGGCTAATGAACTGTCAGCCTCTTGCTCTGCAGGCATGAGAGCTTTCCACTGAGGCACATAATATGCTCTCCCAAAAATCATTTCAAAGGGAGTCAAACCCATCACATTTGGAGCCGTTCTCATACTCAGCAGTGTTAAAGGCAGACAGTGTATCCGATTCTTCTGGGTTTCTTCAACTAACTTCCTAAGTTTATTCTTGAGGGTACCATTGTACCTTTCCACCAGTCCTGCTGACTGTGGGTGGTAGGCACTGTGGGTGGTAGGCACAATGGTTTTTCAAGGAGATACCAAAAAATCTCCCATGTTGCTGGATTGTTTGGTTCACAAAATGTGTGCCGTTGTCACTATAAATCCTTTCCAGAATGCTAAATCTAGGGATTATTTCTTTTATCAGGGCTTTCGCCACTGTTGCTGCATCCGGATTTTTGGTTGGAAAAGCTTCTATCCATTTAGAAAACATATCTACAATGACTAAACAATACTTTTTTCCTTCACACTTATTCAATTCTATGAAATCCATACAAATAGTATGGAATGGATACAGTGGCATAGGAAAACTTCCTTCCTTGGGTTTAAATGCCCCTTGTGCATGATGCTTGTTACAAGTATGACAAGCTGCACAAAATTTTTTTGTGTAATTTGTGAATCCATATGTTTGGAATATTCGGTTTACTAACTGTACCATCCCCCCTGTTGAGACATGGCACTGCCCATGGCTCAACAAAGCTGCATATCTAAATAAATTAGACGGCAATATCGGTTTCTTATCTTTGGAAATGTACAGTCCATTTTCAAGAATTGCGCCTTGTTTTTCCCATTTCTGTTTTTCTGCTTTTGTAATAAGCGTCTGCATTGTTTTTAACATGTCTAAATCTAAAATCTCAGAGGGTTGTAATTCCTTATTCAAAAGTAAACTTTCTGAGTCTGAGGCTGCTTGCTTTGCAGCTGCATCAGCTCGTGCTTTGCTTTTCGAAATCTTATCCTTTTTTTTTGTATGAGCTACACATTTACAAATAGCTACTTTGGTAGGTAACTGAATAGATTCTAATAATTCCAAAATAAATTGCGCATGATGAATTGGTTTTCCACTAGATGTTATCATTCCTCTATTTTTCCATTGTTGTGTAAATACATGTACTGTAGAAAAAGCATACTGACTATCAGTATATATGTTTACACATTTGTCTTTTGCTAAAGTACATGCCCGTGTCAAAGCTATCAGTTCTGCTGCTTGTGCAGATAATTTATGTGGTAAGGATTGGGCTTCTAGAATTTCAGTGTCTGTAACTACTGCATACCCCACTAGATTCTTTCCTGTAGGGCCCCTTCTGCATGAGCCATCCACGTAATATGTCACCTCGGCATCATCCAAGGGCATATCTGTAAGATCTTGTCTAGGCAAGACTAATTGTTCAATTTCCTGCAGGCAGCTGTGCGGTATGCCATCTGTAGGAGTTGGGAGTAATGTTGATGGATTTAATGTCATACATCGTTCAATTGTCATATGAGGTTGGCTCAGCAGTATAGTCATACATGAAAGATGTCTAGCAGGAGAGAGATATGCTACTTTTTCTTGCAGTAAAATTAGTGAGACTGCATGAGGCACTCTCAATGTGAGAGGGTGGAATAACACCACTGAGGTCGAAGCCTGTACTGCCATTGAAGCTGCAACTACTGCTTGTACACAGTGAGGCAAAGATCGCGCCACTGGGTCTAACTGTGATGAATAATAGGCTATGGGGCATTGCTTGTCCCCATGTTGTTGCGTCAGCACTGACGTCATATATCCTTGCTTGCAATCTACGGTCTGAAAGAACCGTTTGTGATAATTTGGGAGTCCTAAAACTAATGAAGAAGCTATCAACTGCTTCAACCTGCAGAAAGCCATTTCTGCTTCAGGTGTCCATTGTAAAATATCTTGTGCTGCCATTGGTGTCATATATTAAGTCAGTCAGTGGAGCAGATTCCAAAGCATAATTTGGTATCCAGCTCCGACAGAAATTAGTTGTTCCCAAGAAGGACATCATTTCCTTCTTGCTTGCTGGTTTGGGCGCTTGCAAAATTGCTATTTTTCTTTCCTCGTCTAATATTCTACCCACATTGGATATTACATATCCTAAGTATCTAACTTGTTTTTTCCAAAGTTGTAACTTACCTTTGTTTACTTTGTGTCCTTGTGTTGCTAAAAAGTTCAATAACGCTACAGTATCCTCCCTGCATTGTTGCTGGGTGGGGGCTGCTAGCAAGATGTCATCTACATAAAGTAGAATTTGACTACCTCCCGGTGGGGTAAACCCTGCCAGGTTGCTAGCCATTTCTTGTGCAAATATTGTTGGGCTCTCACAATATCCCTGTGGTAGTCGAGTATAGGTATACCTTTTACCCTGAAATGTAAATGCAAACCAATATTGACTATCAGGATGTATAGGTATTGAAAAGAAAGCATTACTGATATCTACCACAGAAAAATATTTTTGTTGCGGTTTCAAATCGTTTAACAAAGTATGTGGGTCTGGCACCGTGGGTGCTCTGGCTATCACTGCATTATTTACAGCTTGTAAATCTTGAACCATCCGCCATTCCCCGTTTGCTTTTTTAACAGGAAATAGGGATGTATTACATGGTGAATCAGGAGATTCTACCAGTACTTCTTCTTTGAGTAATGCTGCTATTATAGGCTTGATTCCTATTTCTGCATCTTTTCTCAAAGGGTATTGTCTTTTCTGCGGTCTAAAGGCTGATTTTGGTGTAATTGTAACTGGTCCTGCTGTTCGAATAAGTCCTACATCTGACTTTCCTGTCGACTAAAGAGTCATTGGAATTTCACATAAGGCTTTTTCTTCTTCTTCTAACAAAAATGCTAATCAGCTGTCCTCGCTAGATTGCAAGTGTACAGCTGGATGTGTCTGTGTCAACCAATTCAGTTTTTGTTTCTGTATCCCTTGTTCTGACAGTTCTAAGTCAGTCTGTTTCTCCCATCTTGTCACCTTTTCTCCTCAGTCTGCCCATTTTACATTTTTGTTCTTTGTCAAGCTGACATGTGGTAATCGATTTGATGTATATAATGCAAGGAATTCTTGAGGTAATGAACAGCTAACTACACTGTTCCCCTCAGTATCCCACTACAAAGTACGTAAAACTAATCTAGTTGCACGATTTCTGAACAATTCCTGCTCATACTCTCTATCAGGTCCTGGTGTAGTACAGTAGTATAGAGTACAGTGTGACAAATGCTGTCGATCCGTGTCGAGGGAGAGGGCTTTACTGATGGCTACGTTCATCAGTTCCTTGGTTACTGCCCCTGGACCAGTCGTGACTAGGTCCTGCCTGTACCAGTAAAAAGTTTTACCCTCCGATCGCACCACAAAAGTATCCATTTGTCTCTGCGCCTCCATACCTTGTACAGTTGGAACTACTGCTATGCCAAATATCTGCATAAGGTCCCTGCCCAATAGGTTCACTGGACACTTTTCAGAAACAACAATTTTACTTCTTTGGGTCATACCTGAAACAGGGTCAGTTATTGCTATATCATGGGAAAGTGGTTCCCTGTATAGCTGTCCGTTTGCAGCTTTCACTAGTATATAATCAGGTGATTCAGAATGTTCTGTTAACTTGGAGGGGTGTATCAGGGTCCGTGACGCTCCTGAGTCACACAGGAATTTGACTTCCCTTCCCTCCACCAGAAGTGTAACTTCCGGTTTCGTATCTGCTAAGTAGAGCTCTAGGCTTAATAATGCTAAATCCAAAATTTCACTTCCTTCATCCTCCATATCTACTTGCACTTCTTCTACTCCTTCTATCACATTTACATTTGTTTTCTGTTTATTAACTTCTCCTGATGATTTCTGACTTTCGCATGATGTATCTTCACTATCATATAGTCAGTCCTCATCTCCCTTATCTTCTGTAATTACCTTTTTGTTCTCCTTACAATCCCTTGCTAGATGTCCCTTTTTCCAGCACTTGAAGCATTCACCTCTCTTTTTTCTCTTCAAAATCTTCTAATCATTTGTCAGATTGTTTATTTCCCTGGGCATTTTTCTTCCCCTTTTTACCTGACTGTAACACAAATACTTCAGCTCCGTCTTTAGTAGTGAAGACTTGCGCCTTCTTTTTCTTCTTGCTATTAAAATGTCTTTCAGCATGTCTAGCATATTCAAGTAAGGCTTGTAGCCTACCTGCTCGATGGTCTATCATGTGCTTCGTAATGAAGCTACTGATAGGTGCAATGCAACCTTTCAAAAATGCATTTTTTAATTGTTGTTCATACGGGGAATCATTCATTTGGTTTTCAGGAACTGTCATACCGCTATGATTATTAAAACATTCCAATAATCTAGCATAGTACCCATCTATTGCCTCATTTTCCTGTTGTATGCATTGATTAATGCAAGTCCAGTCTGCTCTAGGTTTCCATTTCTCAGAGATTCGGTCTGTAAGACCTTTCACTCTGTTGTCTAATTCTGCGTCACTATGTGGGAGTGGTTTGAGCTCTGCATTACGAGGATTCCAGGTGCCACAAATCATGTGCCAATCTGGACCTATAATTTGTCTTACTACTTTTTCTACTTCTTCCCCATTCAAGTGGTAACTCAACCTCATGCCTTATAAATCTTCTAAAAATTTCGTAAAATTAACTTTTGGATGGGGGATTCCCTCAGTAGCTTTCCGGATATCCTCCAGTGTCCATGGTCTATATACCAAGAGTGTTGGGTCCTGCCCTTCCTGTCCTGCCTGAGGATTTGGGACCTCTATAAGTGGGCATATTTCTTCCTCACTCTCATCCTGTAGGTTTCTTTCTATTTGATATGATTCTGCGTCCCTATGTATTTTACGCATTCGGGACCTAGTTTCAGTAGGATCTCTAACAAACGGTTGTGGTCTTGCTGAGACTTCAGGATAATGCGGAGGCGGACCAGCCTGTCCACTCGCTTCATATCCTGAAAAGGGTAAAGGAGGGGGCAAGGGAGGAGGAGGAGCTGTTGCTATTACTAAGTTATTATCTTCTTTGTCTAAAAATAATGTTTTTGAATTTTTAATCTTCTGTTCTCTACGATTTGCTTCCTCAATCCACCGGTGTGCCTGAGGAATGCCTAATTGGCATTGCTTTTTTCCCTGACCTCCCGCATCGGATTTAAGTTGCTTAAGGAGTTTAACTAGTGAAGTTTTATCTAGTTTACCATCAAATTCATATTTGTTAACCCATTTCGTATAATACCTAACGTTATCGGAACATTGTAATTGCATGTATTTTGCGTCTTCGGTTAGGGGCGGATCTCGTGATGTTTTAGTGCACTGATTTCCCATGGTAAAAGAAAATGTTACGTAACCTTTCTTATTACGTGATATCAAAGTTCAGTTCCTTTTCACAGTTTATCTAGAATAACTGCCTACCTTATTCTTTTACCCTGATCTATGACCAAATATACAGTACTTCCTTTTGTTCCTGATCTGCATAACAAATCTTGACAACAATATTTACTGTAACCTAGTCCCTGATCTAAAACAGAAAAAAGGCAAAATCTTCCTACCTGAGCCTCCGGTATTGAGTCGTCCAGGATCCGCTCTTCGGCCACAGATCAGAAAGTGGCCAGCCTCTTTAAACGACAATTCAGTCGGAGGTCTTTTCACCCAAGAAGAACCGTTTCGGTAACTTCTCCTGCGCAGTATTCGACCACCAGCAGACTCTGATCTGCAGCTGTCCGAGGGATTTCCGGCTAAGAAGGACCAAACTGTTAAATAAAATCAAGAATTTAATACACAGGAGGTTCAGGTTCAAAAGTTTACTAGTGTACACCAGGAGGCAAAAAACGTACAAGTACAGAATTTTGTCTAACATGAAACAGGAAGTGTTATAGATTTTATAGTCTTTACATTCAAGTTGTGCCCATCTTACTGACGTGGTATGTCACAGGGCATCTACATCACTTTAGCTTACAGTCCTCTATTCATAAAAACTGCTGATGCTGTATATTTTAAAAAAGTTTTCCTCTGGTAACAATACGGCCTTGCTATCCACCTGGTCAGACATAATGTATTTCTGTTAAGTTACTTCTTCAAGGTTTCACATCAGTTAGAATACAATAGCAGATTCAATCTTCTAATGCACATATTTGTTCACTGTAACACTTTCCTACCAGCTGCATGCTATCTTAGTAACACATAAACAAGGCCAAATCATCCCAGCAGGAAAGAGCAGAAGATTTCATTATTTCACATATTTAATTTCCTGACCCAGCAGATAATCACTTGTGAAAAGCATAAACATTAAAACTTGCTAAGCTAGCAACTGCCAGGGTCGGAGGTCAATTTGCTACAAGCCACACTGCAGTTTCAAAACTACTTGCATTTACACATGAATTTATCCTTTCTGTTATATGATTAATAGAATAAAATGCATTACATACTACTTTGTTTTTAAACTAGCATTTCACATATATTCAAATACATATTTTTCTAACATACATAATATGTTAAACAGACTTCATCATTTCACTTTCACATAATGCCTAACTGTAAATTAGAATAAACAATGGTGACAGTGACAGTGTTGCATCTGCACACTCTAATATTATTTTTTTGTAATCCTGTTATCCTGCTGCTGCCAGGCCTCTGTTTAGTGGAATCGAATACAGGAAAGCACTGCTGTACTACAAAGTATACATCAATCAGACAGTAACACCTGTGTAGCTGAGCATATATTATGAACACTCGGTAGACATACTGCATGCATGAAGACACCATGTAGCAATATATCAAACTTTGTAAAGGAAAATATTTAAACAGCTTCTTCATGAAAGATGCATACATATTTAGTGAAGTTTTCACTGAAATACACAATACAGTAGACACGCATACAACAGACCAGTGCAGTCTGAAAATAGTTAAATAATGTAAGGCTGTAAGAACTGCACAGAAAGACAAACTGGATTGATATATCACCTTAATCCAGAATACGTAAATAATGGAGACTGTGCTACATAATACTATGTGTATAGGAGGAAGTTACTGTGTAATATAGGTATAATCTTTAAGGTTTATGTTTGAGAGATTTAGAAAATAATAGTTGGTAACCAGATAGGAAAAATGTGAGGAAGAGGGTAAAGGAGACGTAACATTTTTTTTCTGATAAGAAAGGAACAAAAGTGATTATAAGAGGAAAGATAATGGTTACTCTATAATTGCAGTCTGAGTAGAGAAAAAAATCCCTGGAACTGCTGTGTATGAATGAGAAAAAAATATTTGGTTGAAAAACTCAGCGGTTGTGACTTTTAGAGATGAGTGAGATCAGGTATCTTCATATCATGTTGTTTATAATTTAATGTTAATCAATTGTAGAACCCCAAGTAATGAAGTGATATAGGTCATGTTATTTATCTGCATCAGTTACAAACTTACTTGAACATGAAGTGAGATTTAAGCTAATTTTAAGTTTCCCAGAGTTTTTGTCACTTCTGATGTGGTCTGTCATGGATTTTAATCTTTAGATGCACACTCAGAGAAAATACTGCTTTGCTTTTCTTTATAGTTTACATTGGCAAGCTACAAAATGTTTTGTTTTTGTACCAAGCCAGATCCAGCCCAGGTATCTGGACAAAGTGTACAAGCAAATATGAGCCAAGCCCTGGTTATATTGTGCTTGTATAATGAAGCAGATGTACATATTTGAATCTGTATCAGATGCTTTACTTGTTAGAAGTCATTTTCACCATAAATTGTTTGGTTTACATTCACTTTCAGCTGCACACAGATGTTGACCTAATGACAGCTAAAACTAAATCTCAAGACTGTTCTGAATCAGCACTGGTTTGCTAACCTACCTTTACAGTATGTAAAGAACTGGCTGTTTAATTGACCTGTTCTGAAATGATTTGCCTTGCAAAGGTTAAACAAGAAATCTCTGATACTAACGAGTTGCAAAACATTTTGGCCTTTCATTTTATTCATCTGTCAGAAGGGTTGGAATCTGGGACATCAAAGAAAACCAGCACAGACATTTGTAACATTTAATGCTGCTGTGGCCCATATGCTGTCCCTTTTAGTGATAACTCTCGCCACTGATTCATCTGACCATTAGCTTGGCTACCCTTTTTCCTCTCTGTAACAGCCTTTTGTGCATCCCAAATATATACAAATATAAGCAGTTTGTGTGATGTCTCTCGCAAAGTACTTGAAGCATTCCACATTCTTTCTGTGAAGAAAGCGATAACTTTTAACTGGGTTGTGCATTTTAAACATGTGCCTGTCAAAACAAGGAGTGGATGTTGTTTTGCTAGAATAGTATTAAGAATAGCATTTGTTTCTTTTAAAATGTTACTTCTTTGGTCTATATCTTTCAAGTCATGTTTCCTCAAATGGATTAAAAATGTTGAATTGTATTTTGTATAGGTAAATGAGAGCAGCCCTCTCTTTCAGTTTCAAGTCCTTTAGTACCCTGTATCGTATGCATTGATGAACAGTGGTGTTTTAGAAAATCTGTGGAAAAGAGAAGTGTTTTACTTGGGTTGACTAAAACCAGCTGTGCAGCATTTTTCATCCCTCACTTTGCCTGTATCATTTAACAATGTGATTAAATTCTGAGTATCTTAAAGTTTCTCTTAACTTTAACTTTATATTTAATATTTCCAGCTAGGCCAAGCTTATGCACTAAGAAGACCATACATGGATATCAGTGGATCAGTGGTGTAACTGCTTCCTGTACTCATATGGAAAAAGAAGTAATCATCCAAGAGATAAAGCAGGCCTTCTCCATCTTACAAGGTAGTTTTCTACGAATGATTTGGTTTGCACTGCTGGTGCTGGGTCCTTGTTTTTTTTCAGGTATTGTCCAAAGGAGGATATATGGTTAAATATCAAGTCAGCCTTCATTGCAACATGTTCCACATGTTCCAGAATAAAAATCAACATTACACATCACTAAATGCAAAAACAAAGTGCACAAACAAAACATTTTTCCAAGGGGAGAAACTGCCCATGCATCCCTACACCCCTGTATCTCTGAATATACCAACTCCATATCTGCATAATCTTCAGTGTAAAGAAAAACTTCCTTGCCCCAAGTGTTCCACAATCTCACTTTGTTAAGCAATCCATTTCTGTTGAAATTGAGAAGTTGATTAAACTTGTTTAACACTTCTAATTTTGTTAGAAAAATGAATTGCCAAGGAATAGGTACACCTCCCTACAAAAAAAGAAACCTTTTAACAGTTTCAGAGGAAGTCATTTAAGATGTTTTTATGTGTGTGGTTAATGTTGTCAGTGTATTTTAATTATTGAATCCTGAGAACAAAACTAAACATTAAATGTTGCTTTTCAAATGTTTCATGTCAGTAAAAAGTTTAAAGCAAGAATGAAAAGTATGTACGTAAGGAATTTAAACAAAATACTTGTATCAGGTTGTGTTAAACAGTGGTGAAAAAGTTATTATTTTATATGATTTTTTTTAATATGCATAATGTGGTTTAAAATGGATTTTCATATGCATTTTCTACACTGTTTTCAAATGTTAGGCTGAGACAAGCTATATACGAGACATCCTTGAGTATGTAATTGAATGTACTGTATGATTAAACAAAAGCTTGTCATGTAATCAGAGACTATTCCTAGGGATGTTCTGGTTATAAGGTGCATAGAAATGAGCATTCAGACCACATGCAGTGACATACAGAGTAGAAAGAGCTGGCACCCAAAATTCCATCTGCCTGGCCATCAAAAGTTTTGCATTTTTTTCATTGTTCATTTCATTCGTTTTCATCTACTTTCAAGGTTGTGAAGGAGCCAGAACCTGAACTACCAAGCTAGGGACTTGAGGCAGATAACTAATAATGGCCAGAATGCACATAAACTGAGGAATGCACACACATGCACGCATACATGCACACACACACACACACATACCCACACACACTCAACCTTTCTGAGGGTTACCTTTTATCTTTGTTATGTGGGAGAAATCAGCAGACCCTGGAAAAATACATGCAGGCAGAGGTACAGCATGTTGATTGTGTGTAATAGGTACTCTAGCCAGAAAATGAACCTGACAGCGAACACTGTGAAGCAGCAACATTGAATGCTGTACTTATTGTGTCACATACACTCATCTTTATCTGATAAGCAGCCATTGTCCATTTTATTACCATCCTGTGAACATACTGTCTATTTTATATTTGTAGCTGCAAATATAAAATCTGTAGTACCAGTCAGAGTACTTTTTTCTACATGCTTTTGCCTTTATATGTACCAGTCATCAGCCCCCCCTCCAGTAAGTCTTTATCCATTTGCTCTTACTCAGGCAACAGCCATCTGGAAGGAACCATCAGTCAGGTGGGTACGACGGATGCTTGACACTTTTTCCACCCACTGACATTAGCCTTCTTTGGCTCCACCTCCATTGCATCAGTTGGGGCCTGTCATGATGTGATGTGGGAAGACTGTTCCAGGAAGATGTGGTGTGGTAGCCCAAGCAGGTGTCAGCAACCCTTGCTGGTGCATGTGGGATGAACATGTTTGGAGAGAGGGCATTGGTAACCTTTGTGGTGATGCAAGTTCTTATGTCATCACAAGGAATGAACATAGGTCATAAAATGAAAAATGCTGTCATTGCTGGGTTACCAGTGAGAACACAAAGCATTTTTGTGGCTGACTTGAATGATGCTTAGAGTTGTGGATAACTCTCAGCAGCACATGTCACAATGTTATTTACCAGTCTAAGAAGTCACATACAGCCTTTATGCTTCCATATCTTTTCTGACAGTCTCCTGAGTTAAGTATCTAAGTGGCTTAATATTTGAAGTATTCCTGTGGACAGCTAATGACCATCTGGAATTTGCACAGCTACTGCTTAGAGGTGGCACACAGTTTGAGACTTCAGCACTTGTCAGATTTTTAACTCAGCCACTCTTAGAATAAGAATTGATAAGCTTGATGCTTACATAACCTCATGCAAAGTGGCATTCATGAAGAGTGGTCCACTTGGAGATCAACAGTTCAGATCTGTGTGTGATTTTTAGCTCGGTCAAATAGAAGAGAAAATGCATTGGATTTAGAGGCCAGAAATCAATCAAAGCCTCCTTCTACAAAGTCTATTCTTGTGGTGGCTTCCAACTGCTTTTATGGTACCTGCTGTCCCTCATCTACGAGGGAATGAAGTGTTCACCCATCATTAGCTGACAATGAGAGGAACAAGATAGTTATCTCCAGAATACCCCTTTAGGGGAGTAGGTACTAGGGACCTAATGATGCCCGTTTCATGTCTGACCATTTATAGTACAACCAAACTATAATCAGTTCAAGACGAGTAAGTTTTTTCAGCCTCCATAGGAAAAGCTGTTGGTGGAACTTAGGCTGAGGATGACAAGTCCTCTCACCTCCCTGCAAAGTCAAAGAAGGTTTGCTGGACAGAATTAATTAGACTTCTGCTTGCCATCTTGGACTGTCTTTGCAACATTAGAGTGCATGCTTTGTTCCACATTTTCCAGGATCTGGCCTTGGGTATGTACCTCTGAGTAGCACATTTTGATGGCAGTGCACAACCCAGAAGAGGCTTCTCAATCCTCAACAGCACCTCTGACATGCATATCCCTGGGTACAGCAAGACTGTCTTGTGAGAATCACTACCCACCTGTCATTCACTCGTCACAGGGGTACCCTGTGTGGGAGCTAAGGGCAGTGAAATGTCTTCCTCATCATTGTTCTCCTTCTGGGAGCAGATTCAGGAATGCATTTGTCCTTTCTGGAGTTAGTCAAGGATAATGTGATGTCCCTCCTTGTAGTTATCTTCAAGATGAACCCCCCCCCTCCTTTGGAGAAATGCTCAGTCTCATGAAGACCACCATAGACTGGCCTGCAGGTACTCAGCATACTCTTCCATAAATGCTAAAACAGTATTTGGGGGGGGGGGTATGATACAGAACCTCAGGGAAAAGTGCTTAAAAATGCAGTACATAAACAGCTCCTAACCTTTCCAGTTGAACTGCTTGGCTTGCATAACGCTTGAAATTGTTGGCTTAATACACTATATGAAAATTATTCTTTACCACAATATTTATTTATTTATCATTTGTATATTGGGAGTGTACCCTTTTCAATAGGGACCCAAGGAGTAAAGCTGTACACACAATGCATATGAGTACAGAAAATTATGATTACATTGTTGCAGTCTACTATGATACAAATTGAAATCCATGAGATATGTGCAAAGGTCAAAGAACTTCCTCCTGCACGTAGGTCAATGCACGGCTCCCAAATGAGATCAACAGTACAAAAAACCGGAGCCAGCAAATGGTGACTAAAAATGGGTACTCTGAGGTTGCACATATTATTCCTGACCAATGCATGTTTTCTTATAGGAATGGCAAGAAGCTTCAATCTTATTTTAATCATTATAAAAGTAGGGATACTAAATACATCACTAAGATACAACACACTCTATCAGGTCATATTTTGCGTGGGTGTTTTCCTTGTGGCCACTGTATTAATTGTAAATATATTTCAACAACCAATGAGTTCTCCAGTAGAAATTGCCCCAGAGTTTTTGACATTTACAGTTTTGTGAATTGTAGCAGTGATTGGGCTATTTATATGGCCACATGTAACTGCGGGGCTTTCTACATTGGGCAAACCTCCAGGTGCATTAGATTACGCATCTCTGAACACTACAGTAGTATAAAACACAAAAAGGTGACCAATGCCCTTTATAAACATCAGTTGGTCCATCCAACAGCAAAATTTATGTTCACTATAATTGATTCAATACAAGGGGATCGCAAGAATAAAATTGGTTGGCATAATATATTAAACTGTAAAGAAAAGAAGTGGATAATTATATTAGGTGGTCTTTTTCACCCTGGTCTTAATGAATATTTATGAGGAACAAACCAATGGGATTCAGGTTTTGCCTATTTAAACAGCTTGTAATTAACTATATGTATACACTGAAGAAGGCTGTGTATGTTACCAGCCGAAACCGGTATGTTTGTACTTGCTGGGATGTTATTCTGTTAAATATACCCATTTTTAGTCACCATTTGCTGGCTCCGGTTTTTTGTACATATGTGCAAAGATATCAAAGAAACATCTATCCCAGTAACTATGTGTCTGAAATATAACATTTTGACTACTAAAAAGAAGAAAGAAATTATCAGTAAGCTCTAGCATATTTATACCTATAGCAGAACAGGTAGGTTATAAGTACATTGCAATACATAGATGAATATATACAGTATGTAACTATTCAAGTAATTTATTTATTTTCATTTAATTACCAGGAAAGTGTGACTGGCTAGTAACCCTTTTTTTAGCAGATGCCCAGAGAGAAAAGCTCCACAGATAATATGAAATATAAGAAAAAAATACAGGACTGTAAAAATGTGCAAAAAATGCAAAGTACATGCAATTTAATTACACTATCAATAAAGGGTACAACAGTTAAAGGAAAAAATAGCAAAAGGTTGAAAAGAGTTCTTATAAAACAAAAAGAAGTTATGTACTCCCCATAACGTTCCATCTGAGTAGGTAACTTTATTTGTCAGCAACCTGTGGGTATCGGATCCGACCTGGATCCGAGCCGGCAGCTTTCCAAGCTAAAGATCCGAGCGCCAACCTTCTCCACCTTACCCATAATACCCTGCTACCTCCTTCAAGTCCTCAGATTGTGTTTGCCCAATTATACAATTTCACCAAGACAAAACAACAACCTGAAACATCCTAACCTAATGAATACCAAAAGCTGAAATCATTCTAGGATTCAGATAACCAAAGAACCACATTAGGGGGAAGGAGGGGGGGGGGTTGGTTGCTGACAAATGAAGTTACCTACTCAGATGGAACGTTATGGTGAGTAAATAACTTCTTTATCTGAAGTAGTTAACTTCATTTGATCAGCAACCGGTGGGACAGAGTCCCCAGCTACCAAAAACTTGGGAGGTCCTCAAGGAAGGATGTTCCGGAGCACTGCAAGCCAAAATTTGCTCTTCCTCTGGATAGTAAATCCCATTTATAATGAGAGATAAAGGTATGAGAGGAAGCCCAAGTAGCCGCAGAACAAATGTCATCCAAGGGAACTCTTGACCAGAACGCAGCAGAAGTAGCCATAGAATGGGTAGAATGAACATGAACCCGTAAGGGCTCTGGCAGACCAGATATCTTGTATGTGAGCAAAATGCAGTGAGAAATCCATCTAGCTAGAGTCATCTTCGACACTGGCTTACCCAAGAAGGGCTTCGCAAAGGAAACAAAGAGCTGCTCTGACTTGCGAAAGGCAGCTGTTCTGTGCAGGTAAAAGCGCAATTGTCTATGAACATCTAACAAATGAAGTTTGTATTCCCCTTTATTCTGATAGATAGGGAGGAAAACTGGTAGATTAGTGGACTGATTGATGTTCGCCTAGGAAGCCACTTTAGGTAAGAAGGAAGGGTTAGTCTTGAGAGAGACTCTGTCCTTATGGAAAACAAGATATGGGGGTTTCGTACAAAGGGCCTGGAGCTCTGACACCCTTCTAGCTGAGGTATTAGCTATTAAGAAAGCAGTTTTTCAACATAAGAATTTTAAATCAACAGAAGCTGCATGTTCAAAGGGTGGTCCAGTTAGAGCCTGAAGGACCAAAGTTAGGTCCCATGGGGGAACATTAGCATTCCTAATAGGAAGTCTCAAAAGAAAGGTGCCTTTCAAGAAGGTCTTACAAATCTTAGTGGAAGCTAAAGGACTAAGATTGTGTCCAATGTGAAAATGGGAAATGGCAGCCATTTGAACCTTTACAGTAGAAGAACTGGCCCCTTGCTGAAAAATATGAGATAGGAAATCAAGTACTGCTGGAATGGGAGCAGTGAAAGGATCCAAATTCCTATGCGAGGCCCAAATGGAAAACTGTTTCCATTTGCTGTTGTAAACCTTCCTGGTAGAAGGCTTATGCACCGCTACCAGGATGGATCTAACTGCAGATGAGATACCGGGTGTCCTGGCAACTAATGGAACTGGATCAACCAAGCTGAGAGCTTGAGGTCATCCAGATTCGGAGTTTCTAATCCCGAAGGATGAGAAAACAGATCCGGGATGGGATCTAACATCCAAAGAGGAGCTATAAGATGAGACCGTAGGTGCGGGAACCAGGTTTGACGAGACCAGAATGGGTCTATAAGGATAATCTTATTCCCCAACTAACGAGCTTTCTGTAAAAATGTTGTCATTAACGGAAGAGGAGGATAAGCATAAAGAAGACCGGATGGCCAAGCATGAACTAGAGCGTCTCTGGGGCTTTCCTCCGGGGGGGAATTAGAGCAAAAACCTCGCTGCACTTCGCATTTGAAGGCGATGCGAAGAGATCGCAGCAAGACTGACCCCAGTTGCGGAAGATCTGTTTCGCTACTAAGGGGTTCAGAGACCACTTGTAGGGTGAGAGGATAGTTCGACTCAGCTTGTCCGCTAGGATGTTGGAATGACCCGGAATGTGCGTTGCTAACAGAAAATGGTTGGTGGATATCGCCCAATCCCAAACTCTCATGGCCTCTCGACAAAGAAGGTAAGACCTGGTCCCCCCCTGTTTGTTGATGTACCAGACCACTGACATGTTGTCTGTCTGCATTGCAATAGTCCCTGGAGGGAGAAAGGCATGAAGAGCTTGCAACGTTAGAAGCACCGCTCTCATCTCCAGAACATTGATATGCAGAATGGTCTCTGTCTGAGTCCACGTACTTTGGACAGTTCTGCCCATGCAATGCCCCCCCACCCAAGGCAAGAAGCGTCCGTGGTTACTGTGGCTTGGGGTTGTGGCATTATGAACTGTCGTCCTTCCCGAAGCTCTCGAGATTGAAGCCACCTTATGAGGGAATTTCTGCAAACTCTGCTTAGGGGGGTCGGAGAGTCCAACGGGTGTTGAAGGATGGACCACTGGAAGTGCAAGGTCCACTGGAGGACCCTCATGTGCAAGCGAGCTAAGGGTGAAAGGTTGATTGCTGCTGCCATGAACCCTAAGGCTCTCAGGACTAACTCCGTTGATGGGGCTGGAGATTGAAGGAGTGCTAGAACGTGAAGGGTTAAGCTGCGAAATCTGTCCAACATCAAGAAGGCCTTGGTCTGAAGTGTCTATTCTGGCCCCTATGAAGTCCAGGAATTGAACTGGTTGAAGGAATGATTTTTTGTAATTTATAGTGATCCCCAACTGGGAGGCTAAGAGCAGGAAGCAATCCCTGGCTGAGCAGAGTAGATGCCTGGTGGCGGAGGCAAGGAGCCAGTCGCCCAGGTATAGAAAAACCTGTATTCCCTGAAGCCTCAGGTGGGCCGCTACAACTGCCATGACCTTGGTGAACACCCTGGGGGCTGTGGTGAGGCCGAATGGTAGGACCCTGAACTGGTAATGACTGGCCCCCAACTGAAAGCGGAGAAACCTCCTGGATCGCCTGTCTATGAGAATGTGGTAGTACGCATCTTTGAGGTCTATGGAGCACATCCAGTCATTCTCCTGCAGTAGGGGGAGAATGGATTGAAGAGTGACCATCCGGAATTTCTCCTTGGCAATGAAGAGTTTTATTGCAGAAAGGTTGAGAATTGGTCTTAAGTCCCCCGTCTTTTTTGGCACCAAAAAGAACCTGGAGTAATTGCCTAACCCAGACTGGTCTGGGGGGGACGTGCTGGATGGCTCTTTTTTCTAGCAGCTTCTTGATTTCTAAAGCTGCAGCCTTCCTCTGACTGGGTGGAACATTGGGGAGGTGCCTCGATTGAGGAGGAAGATTTATGAAGGGAATAGAGTAGCCTCTGGATGTTATTCGAAGCACCCAGCGATCTGTCGTGATAGACTCCCATTGTGCCAAGTGCTCTGAAAAATGTCCCCTGACTGCCTCTAGGGAGGAGCAGTCGGGCAACTCCTCAGGGCTGCTGAGTGGGTTGATCGGAAAAGGGTTCCCGCGACCCGAAATTCTTCACCCCCCCCGCTGCCTCTGGGCCGGCATCCACCTTGTCCCTCTCTGCCTCTGAAGGAGAAGGGTCCGGAGCATAATGGGACTGCTGAGACTTCCGGGACCACATCTTCTTCTGTCCTCTCTGGTTCCTGGAAAAGGACCTTTGCGGAGCCAACAAGCGGATTCCGACAGCAGGCAGCATCTTCCCGTCTTTCTCACTCTGGACCAATGTATCGCGGACGGTCTTGCCAAACAGGGTAGAACGGTCGAAGGGAGCATTTGTGAAGGATGCCTTGAAGGGTTTCGCAAAGTTGGAGCCAGGCGTGATGCCGTAAGGCGATGCCTGATCCGCTGGCTCTAGTGGCCCCCTCCATGGCATGGGAGAGTAACGGCATAGACGTGTTCGAAACAGAATTTAGAGTGGCCATGCGAGTCGAGAATGTCCGTTTGTCCTCGGCCGACATGGTCTCAGGGTGAGACTCAGCGTATTCCTTCACCAGATCCCGCTGAAGCCTAATCACATGGGCCAAGTAATTCAGCACCCTTATGGAAAAGGTAGCTGAAGCAAACATCCGCTTTCCAATACAATCCATCGTCCGAGACTCCTTATCAGGAGGATGGACCGAGGAACTATCCTGTGCCAGATCCTTCTTGGTGGCAGCTGCCACCACCATGGCATCTACCGGGGAATCTTTATCTATGCTGTCCTATCCACAGGGGGGACTAAGGATCTTATCTGGTCTCCTGGGGATTGGCTCTACAGTGTCCGGCTCCTTCCACACCCTGGTATTAATGAGGTCTACCAGGGGGTCGGCCGGAGGGGACACCCAAGAGGTAGATGGGCCTGTGTCAAATGCCTCCAGAAACACCGACTCATCTGAGGAAGGATTTTGGGCTGACCACCCCCCTTTTATGCGTAGCATTTCCATAATGTCTCCAAAGGAGACGTCCTCGGGGGGTGACCTGGGGGAACCTTCCCCTTCCTCTAAATCGGTGTCTTCCGTGAGGGACTCAGGGGAGTCCAAGTGCTTCCTCTTACACTTGCATTTGTGAGGGGGACTGTCCGAGGAGGGCTCACCAACAGGGTCAGGTTCCTCCAGTGGAACTTGCTGGGGAGGCGACGCAGGCTGTCCCTGGGGCCGGATGATGGAAGACAAGCCCATCTGCGAGGGAATGGTAGCTGGATCCATAGCATGAGCAGGGGGTCTCAAACCTCTCAAGAGACCCCTCTCCACAACGTCGAATGCCGAAGGTGAACTGCACTCTCTGGGATCCATGAGCGACACCCTTGGATCCGACGTGGGGATCGGCGTTGGAGCCGAAGCGATTGGACCTGAAAGGGAAGTGTGCTCCAACCGCAACGGAGCCGAAGACACACTTACCCCCTCGGATCTGACACACGGCTCTCGGCCCCGAGAGCTCAGATCCGAAAGGGGATCCGACAAACATGAGGGCATGGCCAGCGTCGAAGTAGCAACTACTATCGGTGCCAACTACCTGACTCGAGACTACTCGATCCGACGGCTCCGAAACCCGATAATGGATCGGAGAAGGAGCTATGGGGGCAAAAAATGGGGCTGAGCTCGCCCCCAGAGGGGGGGAGGCAGGAGCACTCCCATCTGCATCTGGGCTTGGAGAAAGTGACGCATCATCCGGTCCATGTATGAGGCTTTGTGTTGACCTAGAAGAGGCCGCTGCGACGACCTCGAAGATGGCCAGGGCTCCTCCTTCGGCTCCGGCGAGAAATGTGGAGAACGGAGCTGAGAGGGGGAGGACCCGGGAATCTTCAGGGGAGAAGAGAGCTGTTTAGCAGCCGGGGCCGAGGGGGCTTAGTCGGCCCGCCGCTTGTGGCTCCTGTGTTTCTCTCTATCCCTCTCTCTCTCTTTCTCCCTCTCTCTCCTCTCTTTTCTCTTAGAGTCCTTCTCTCCGTGGGTAATGGTGGGAGGTTGAGTCCCAGCCAGGGGAGATAGCACAGCTGGCTGAACAGCCGCAGCGGCGGCAGGAGCCACTGAGGGAGAGGAGGAAGAAGCAGAATCCGTGGGTATAAGACCCGCCAGGATCAGCTTGTTCCTTCTATCCCTCAGAGCCCGGGGGTTAAAGGCTGAGCAAATATGGCAGCCCGATGATAAATGCGCTACCCCCAGGCAAAGAATGCACTGAGTGTGGCCATCAGCTGGGGAGAGCTTATGGCCACACTCAGAGCACTTGGAGAAAATGGCCTTAGGGCCTTCAGCCATACCAAAACATAACCACACACACACTTACACACAAGAAAAAGGGGAAGGGGGACTATACTAAAACTAAGCTAGGCTAATGGGTTTAAACAATCACAAACACACACCTCTCAATATTTTGCAAAAGGTCAAGAATTTACCCAATACTCACTACCTAACCGCCAGGAGCTCATAACTTGTGCTTGTTAAAGCCGCGGCAAACGAGATCTGGGGACTGGAAGGAGGTAGCAGGGTATTGTGGGTAAGGGGGAGGAGCTTGGATCTTTAGCTTGGAAAGCTGCCGGCTCAGATCCAGGTCGGATCCGATACCCACAGGTTGCTGATCAAATGAAGTTAACTACTTCAGATAATTGGTTTCACACACAGGGGCTCATTAAGATGAAAAAGTAGAGAGTTATGGTAAATTACTATCAGAAGTTTTAGCTTGTGGGATTTTGAAAGTGGTAGGAAAGAAAAGGAAAGTGAAGAGAAGATGGAATATTATAGCAATAACCCACGCCTGGGTGTGGGTAATGCGGGATTTACCCACGGTTGGCGTGGTTTGGTCCCGAGGGCGAAGCCCGAGGGATCAAACAAAGACAACCGTGGGTAAATCCCGCATTACCCACACCCAGGCGTGGGTTATTGCTATTATACTATGACACTATTTAAGAAAAGAAATAATTACTTTTCTTAAATAATGGCATTGTATAATGCCTCTTTGCTGCCATTCCGCAGCTGTCTAGTATCCACAGCAGTTCTGATATACTGCACATGCCTACGCAGTACATCAGAGCTGTGGCCAAAAGCAACAGAGAAAGCAAGATCTCCGTTGCTTTTTACTGTTTCGCTATGTTAAATGGGTTTAACATAGCGAGACAGCTTTAAAATAAGCAACGGAGATGTCCGTTGCTTATTTTAAAGCTGTCTCACTATGTTAAACACATTTAACATAGCGAAACAGTAAAAAGTAACAGAGATCTTGCTTTCTCCATTGCTTTTTTTTTTAAACCTGTCTCTCTATGTTAAATGGGTTTAACATAGCGAGACAGCTTTAAAATAAGCAACGGAGATCTCCGTTGCTTATTTTAAAACTGTCTTGCTATGTAATAAGCAACGGAGATCTCTGTTGCTTATTTTAAAACTGTCTCGCTATGTTAAACCCATTTAACATAGCGAGACAGGTTTAAAAAAAAGCAACGGAGAAAGCAAGATCTCCGTTGCTTTTTACACACTGTGTCGCTATGTTAAAGGAGTTTAACATAGCGAGACAGCTTTAAAAAAAGCAACGTAGATCTCCGTTGCTTTTTTTAAACCTGTGTCGCTATGTTAAACTCTTTTAACATAGCGAGACAGTGTTTTAAAAGAGACTTATACTAATGGAAAAAGTCCGGGCGACCGGACCTTTTTCCATTAGTATAAGTCGATTTACAACATGCACGCTGGCCAATCAGCGTGCACGTTTTGGAATATTAATGGGGGGTCATGGTATAATGAAAGTGTTGTATCTGTTGATATTATGTAACTGGGTATGAGTAGCTTTAGATGTGAAACATGGTATTGGGAATATGTTTTTACTCAGTTTAATTTCTCCATATCTTTTGGGTTTCTGATACCATGACAGGAATGGACCCCATTCCCAAGTCAAAGTATGATTAATGTTAATCAAATTAGTATTGTTTCAGTCATAGATGTTAGCCAAAAGATTGGGTATTTTTCAATCTGGTATGGAGCATGAGCAGAGTGGTGATTCTAGTAGGTGTTGTTTTAGCTGCAGTTTAAAAGATATTTGTTTGCCAACTTGTTTCAGAGTGAGAGGGATGGATGGAGTTCCACATGTTTATACATTGTTAAGGTTCAGCGAGTCACCTGCTGTGTTGTTTCATTTAGTTACACAGAGCAGTATTTTTTCTATGGAGCAAAATGCCTGGAAGAATAATGTTGGGAGATATTCTTTAGTGTAGGACATTCTTCAGGTTTGTAAGTAAGTCTACGTGCAGTAACTAGCTAAGAAAATTTTAGGTAGTGTGATAGTTCTGTCCAGTTTAACTGTTTGAGGGCTGACAGCTAGGGGGACTTTTAAGGAAGGTTTGCAGCAAATTTAGTTACTTTGTTGTAGCATTGTTCAAGTTCATTGTTTTGACAAACTTGTAAATTAGTGAAAATTGGGGCTTCATAGAGAAATGCTGGGACTGTGTAGATTAAACCAATGTTTTTTTTTCTAGCATATTCTGTCATATTTAGTTTTAGCCTATAGTGGAAGCCACTTTTTTTCACTGCTTGTTTTATATGATTGTCACATTTTTGTAGGCATTCTTAGAAGAATGTTGTGAGTTCAGTATTCCATTATGATGCTGTTGGAGGAGGTTATGGTAAATTGTGCTTTTTGTTCAGAGATTTGTATGGAAGTAAATAAAATTTGATTATCATTATTATAATTATTATTAGTATTACTGTCACTGTTACTATTAATTGTTATTATTCTTGTTGAAGAATAGTTGTGAGTTACATAGCCATCATTCCATTGAAGTTAGAGATTCCTAGGTTAGCTCTTGTATTATGCCTAGGCTGTGGGAAGGGCAGATCAGCATGGATTCATCTGCATACTGGACTGTGGTGATATGTTTGCTTGCTGTGTGAAAGTCATTTATGTGTATTTTAAGTAGCAGGGGCCAAGGATGGACCCTTAGGCAACTTCAACAGCTACTGAGAGGAAGGATGATAAGGCATTTGCCATTTTATTGCCTGGAAACAGGATCAAAAGCTTTATATAGGTCAAGAAAAAATGCAGGGACTACATTGCCTACATATCTGCCATGCTTTTTTTGTGAAACTGAGAAGGGCTGAAATAGTACTGTGATAAGAGTGAAAGCCATGCTGAATTGGGGATAGAAAATTACTACCAACAGCATAACTGAATAATTAAAATACAATGCATTTCTGTAGTATTTTGGATAGGGGTGATATTGCTGTAGGTTTGTAGTTAGAAATGTCAGTAGAGTTGCCACCTTTATATACTCATAGATTTTAAGATCTTTGTCCACATTGTTGAAACATAGCATTCATTGATCAGTTTATTAAGAGAAACTGGATAGGCTAGAGCATCAACTGCAATTTTGATGTACTCTTCTTGAAAGTTATCTGGGGCTAGCGTAGTCGACGTTAATTTAAGAAGATGCTTTTTGATGAAGTGGGAACTGGGTGGAAGGAATGGGTATTGTGTTGGTTGTCTAATTGTGATGAGACTATTAAGGTGGTAGTGGTAGAGGTATTTTGTAGAAAAGCCACTGATTGACTGACAATGCTGGCAGAATGAGTGTTTGTTGTTTATTATGTCTGACAGTTGGCTTAGAGGATTGAGGAGCTGTTAACAAGCTGTTTCCTGTGGTCCAGAGGTGGAAGGTTTGATTCCCTCAGCCTTCATTGCCTGTGTGACTCTGAGCAAGTCACTTAACCAGACACCACTCCTGGGATGAGTCTAAAAAAGGTCTAAGGAGATTAGTGCTCTACCCCAGAAAACAAATGCAAATAAAATAAAATTCATAAAATAAAATTTAAAGGGTTTGTTGGGCAATATGACCACAGTTTTCAATACTGAGTAATGGATGTCCAGAAGATTTTGTTATATATAGAATGTTTTCTTGCCTAGTTTGATTTTATAGTTTGCACTGTTTCTTAATTATCTAAAATAATGATGGTTTGACAGTGTTTTTTAAATTCTGTTTCCATGTTTTCCGGGTTTTGTCCCTTTGTTTCATAAGTTGTCTTTTATGTCTGGATAGCCAAGGAGCTAGATTATTATTGACTCTTCTAGTTCATTTAAGGCATTAGGAAATGTATTGGATAGCGAAACAGCATCATCTACTGAGACTGTTTTTAATAATTTCCAGTTACATGATATTTGCTTGAATGTATAGTTGTTTTTTTGGAATACTTACAGCTTGAACATCTAGTTGCAGTAATGTTGTTTATGGGTCCAGTTATGATCTCTTACAAACGGGCATAATAATTTGCATATCATATGCAAGTAGTAGTGCACAAAAGCATTAGTTTTACAGGGAAATAATGGACCACTCAGGGGTACTGTAAGACTTGATGCCCTCCCCATCCCCTGAAGGTGGATTACTTCTCTGAAATACCAGTCTTTTTTAGGCATTATTGTGCTTAGAAAATGAGCTGTTGAATTGTTCTGGATTTATTTTATTATTATTATTAATATATGCATATATATTATACTATTTGATGTAAAATAGTTTCTCTGCTTAATGCTTCACAGTTGATGTAGGATATGTAATTGTTTTTGGGAAAGTAGTTTAAATCCAATATATATGTTATATAAGTAGTTAATGTCCACACATGCGTGTGCGTGCACACACACAAGCAGATAGCCTCATTATGTTTACAGAAACTCAGATGCACTCACAGAAGCAGAGAGAAAGTCTCACACATACACAAACTCAGATGCAGACACACACAAACATACAGACTCATGTATATGTACACACACATGCACACACAGTAATTACAGCCACTTTCTTGACTGTGTACACCTTAGGTGTTTTATTAAGATCAAATTAATAAAGAAATGCATAAATAAAAGCATCAATAATATCAGAGACATACAATGTAAAGTATTACAACTACACACACACACACACACACACACACACACACACACACACACACACACACACACACACACACACACACACGTGCACACACACACACACACACGTGCACACACATACTCAACAAACACAGCTCCTTGTGACTGCTGTTGCTGCAGTTACTTGTGTTAGTTTTGTAATAGTATTTTGTATGCTTGTTAACCTTAGTTAGCAAGGGGAAAGGGAGCAGCAGGTCTTTGTAACTGCTACTGATATGGCAGTTACATCCATTAGTTAATTTTTTTTATCATACTTGCTAAGTGCAGCTGTTTCAGAGAGGTGATTAGTGAGGGGCAGGAAAATGCCACATCTTTGTAAGTGCTACTGAAGTTGCTTTTTTAATTTAGTTTTTGTATGCTTAAAAAAGTAAAATAAAAATTAAAAAAAAAGTTCATATTTCCTAACTATAGCTCTTAACTGTGGTTAGTGAGAAGAAAGGAAATTGTAGCTTCAGTAAAGAATTTAATGCTTTGAAGAAGTGATCATGTTTTTTTACCAGGCTCTCTCAATACATTAATTCACTGCTTTTCAATGTAGAGCTTCCAGGGGGGTATTGCTGATTGTCTAAGTCCATTTGTTAAGAATAAAGTTGACAGTATGCTCTCACCTATATCTAACTTGCCATGAAGTAGGAGAGTTGTTAACTTAGCATTTTATTTATTTGCTATAAAGCAGGTATATCTTTTCCATACAGGAGTACAAAATTGAACAAGCAATGTAGTCTAATGTATATTTGGAAGCCACAGAGAAAGGTATTTGATTTTTTCTAGTGCAGTCAGTTATAAAAGAAACTTTTAGGCAAAGAATTAAGAGTTTGTCAATCAATTTGGAAAACAGAGAGAGAGAGACAGTGTGTGTGTGTGTGTGTGTGTGTGTGTGTGTGTGTGTGTGTGTGTGTGTGTGTGTGTAACAGGTTGAAGCTTTGAGATTCTAATGGGAGGGAAAGAATTTAGGAGTGTACCAAGAACTGTTAAAAGAAACCAAAATGACATGGGACGTACAACTCTCAAGAATCTTTAATAATTAGCACTTTTATGTTTAAAATACTCCAAGACTTCTTCAGATAAAAAACACACAATGATCTAGGAACTTTTATATTTATTTTTATTTAACATTTGTTTACCAGGAAAGTCTGACTTGGAGCGAGCCAATTTTCAGCAGAGGCCCGAGGAGAAATGCTTCAGATGCATGTCTTTGTAATGTGGGAGGAAACCGGAGGAAACCCACACGAATGCAGGGAGGACATGCTGACAGTGCACAGAAGGCACCTCAGCCAAGAACTGAACCGGAGAACCTCTTGCTGTGAGGCGACTATTCAAACCACTGCACTGGCCAACTATTACTGATCACATGATGTTAAAAACTGCCAAAGGGAGATTTAATTGAAATTGATAGCCACATTATGCTTAAACACAATTCAAAGACACCTTTAAATTAAAATAAAAAAGAGTAAATCAGTAAAACCATAACAATTCATGTTAGGTGTTATATAGTAGAAGTAGTAGCAAAAAAGTAAAATAGTAGCAAAGGAAGATGTCAGCTCTTTAATTTTATAGTTCATTGTGTCAAGGATTTTAATTTTAAAGTACAGGTGATTAAATATCTTTTCATATGAGATTATTTTTCCATTGCTGCCTCTAATCTCACTCACAACTTGCTGAACATTGTCTGCTGGTACAGTAACCTCACCTCAATGTACTCACATTTCTAAGAGTTCTGATCACCCATATCTGCTAATCTCTGTAGTTTCATAACTTTGTTGTCACCATAACCACCATACTACTCCACCAGCTTCTCATTGTTGCTTTTTTCATAAACACCTCTCTCATTTTCCACTTTTGAAAATTAAAAAGTTGTACATATAAAGGATACAAGGCCTAAACAATATGTCCTGCATGGACTGACTTTAAGCTCATTAACTATACTAGGCATCCTACAGCTAAGAGGTGACCTGTGTCTGGCATGCAAGGTATCCTCTGACCCAGTACTGATGGATTTACTATACAGCAACATGTCAAATGGCATCAAAGGTACTCTGTCTAGGGATCTAAACTTCTCCTGCAACATCAACTGAATGGTTTGCAGGGACAGGTTTATCTCACAGAGGATTTTACTGCGCTGAAACAGACTCCCCATCAACATAAAACAAAGGTCATTCCTGTCCGTATTTAAATATAACTTGGATCTATGGCTGGAAAGCAGAAGATTTATCCCAGGACTGCCTCCTGTACTACTTAATGGACAGTGGCAGCTCCTAACTTTACCCCATGCATGGATCCCCTCAAATTATCTATGGCATGATCCCAGTTATTCTCACTAGGGGTAATGTATATAATTATAGACCATAGGATAGGAAAGACCAGTCTGTAACCAAATGGGATAGGTTAATTTAGCACAAAAATGGAAAATGGCGCACAAGGTTAGCTAGCCTAGTACTTAATAATTCAGCAGAACGGCAGTTCTAAAACTCCAATAAACAAACAAAAAGAACGCCTTGGACCACAGTCTTCTCCTCTATAGTGTCAACACCAAAATCACAAAGCGCCAGTGAAATTAACGCTTTTATTCACCAAGAAAAAATAAATACATGCGTTTTCATCCTACATACAGGACTTCATCAGACAACCATTTTTGACTCAAAAAGCCATTTAAATAATCTCTAAGTCACCTGTTTAATTGTTAATCCAATGAAATACATCTCCTTCAGTTTAAACTAACAAATCTCCCTTTACATCTCATAAATATTAATGCCTACTCTCTGAAAGTGTCTTGTGCTAAACTTGATCATTCCACATCATTTATTTATATAAATAATTTGAATTAAAATACATATAATAAACATTCATGAATAATTTACTAATAAATTATTATAAAACATCTCATTAAAAATATCTTAAATAAATTAGTTTAAAAACTCAGGTATGTGAAGACTATGTATTTGTTTCCTGTGTGTGTGTATCAATAAAGATTTCCTTAAACCTATGTTTCGTGTATATTCTACCCCCATCTGGTGTTCATTTTACATATATATGTATTTTAATTCAAATTATTTATATAAATAAATGATGTGGAATGATCAAGTTTAGCACAAGACACTTTCAGAGAGTAGGCATTAATATTTATGAGATGTAAAGGGAGATTTGTTAGTTTAAACTGAAGGAGATGTATTTCATTGGATTAACAATTAAACAGGTGACTTAGAGATTATTTAAATGGCTTTTTGAGTCAAAAATGGTTGTCTGATGAAGTCCTGTATGTAGGATGAAAACGCATGTATTTATTTTTTCTTGGTGAATAAAAGCGTTAATTTCACTGGCGCTTTGTGATTTTGGTGTTGACACTATAGAGGAGAAGACCGTGGTCCAAGGCGTTCTTTTTGTTTGTTTAGCCTAGTACTTAACTATTGTACTTATATTGTTTGTTCATGTTAGGATAGCAGTACTGGATTTTATGACATTTTACTATCAGTTTCTTAGAAGTACAGTCAAACTATGGAATTAGTGAAGTGTTTTTGCAGATGAACTATATCATCCTACAATCTCTGATAATAGCTGCATCACTCCCACCCCTACAACCTAAAGGTACTTACTCTAAGGTTACATTATCGTTTAGATTTAGAGAATGCACTCCTCCCTGAATGCCTATGAGTATAGGCTTAAACAGATCAAATTGAAGAAAATGAGAAGAGATTATAGTGATTTCGTGAAGGGGAATATATTTGTTTGGCCCAAGGAAAGAGTGAACACAAGTGTATATCATCCCGACTCTGCCAGTTCCATTAAGACTTCAGCTGATCACCTTCATAATAGTGATGCTATCCACAGGACAGTGCAGGGAAGAGTGATGGCTGCTGCCATGGTTGACGGGAGTTTATCTAATCAATGAGATCATGACAGCACTGGCTCAGTAGTGGATTGTACTGTGACAGGCACTGTTACAACGGGTGCTTTGGTGGACAGTTTGCCTCCCACACGGAGCCTTCAAGAGCCTTTATCCTCCAGAGAGAATTTGGGGGCGAGACGAAAACAGCAGTACTGTATTGGCTCAGTTTTACAGTATTACCAGTGCCAGTCAGACTGAAAGCCTTTCAGTGGAGGGAGAGGATATACAGCCAGAGCAGGAAGAGGAGGAAGACAGAAGTTTGAAGGATATGCTGGTGGTGAATATCTCTGGCACTGAGTTAAGCAGAGAACAGCTGACTGTGTTAAATAAAGGCTTGACATTCATACCAGCACAACCCCCAAGATTCAGTGAGGTTGTGAAGGATGTACGGCTGTTTGGGAGAAGTATTATGCTGAAATGTATGTTTGGAACTGGAGGGGAAGATGTAAATAATGCAACGAGGCTTAGGAAGCCAAGTGTATTTGTTCCTACCTTGCACCCTATTGTGGATGCCTTCGTTAGGACTTGTGAAGGTGAGATAGCAAAAGTTATTTATGAGCAGAAGAGGAGGGACTTTTATAATCTGACCAAGGACGAATATAAAGCTCTTGAAGAACTTGAGTAGGGACGACATCACCATTCAACCGGCGGATAAAGGAGTTGCAGTTGTGATTATGGAGAGTACTAAGTATGAGGAAAAGATGAGATCTATGCTTAATGATCTAGATACACAGATGTCTGATCAGCAGTTGCCTGAGCATTCAATATTGGTTACGCTTGATGTTAACAGTCTATTTACCGTTATACCCAATGACGTGGGGATTAAAGCAATTAATGATTTTTTGACTGGGAAGAATGTATGTGGTCCTGATGAGACTGTACAAATATGCAGTTTTCTTGAGCTTATTCTGCATAGCAGTGTGTTTATGTTTGGTATGAAGTATTATTTGCAGAAATGGGGTGTGGCCATGGGGACAGCATGCGCCAACACTTATGCCAACTTGGTGTTGGTGCAGTGGGAGGAGTGCTGTGTCCTTGGTCCCCATAATACCTGGAGAAACTTCATTATTTTTACAAAAGGTTTGTTGATGACCTCTTTATTGTTTGGACAGTGTCAGAAGAACAGTTGGCAGATTCTGTGGCTTATGGCCTAAAGTTAAATGCCAAAAAATGCATAGTCATACCCTTCGGGAAAAACAAGGTTACCCCTAGCTACCAAATAGGTGGCAATCCACTGAGCACAGAAGAAGTTATCAGGGACCTGGGGACCCAGGTTGATAGTAGTCTGCCATTCGACACCCATGTAGCTAAAATAGTTAGGAAGACCTTCTACATTGCCCACCTTATCATGAAGGGATTCTCATCTAGATCAAGGGAGGTCATAGTCTCCCTATACTCATCACTCATCAGACCAATGATTGAGTACAATGCCCCATTCGAATGTATCTGACCCGACACTTGCAGCAGCTGGAGAGGCCACAAAAGTTCCTCACCAAAAGGATAAAGGGTCTCAAACATCTGTCCTATGCTGCCCGACTGAAAGAACTCCAGCTCTATTCAGTCGCCACCGCTTGTTCAGAGGTGACCTTTGCCTAACATACAAGGCCATGTCAAACCCAGATTTGATGAATATGCTTCACCTCAAAAAATCTAGATCCGTCAGAGCCACAAGGGCGGAGACTTAAACCTCGACACGGATATTAATAGGACGTGCTGGAGGGATAGATTCATCACCCAAAGACTCCCTATGCTGTGGAATAAAATCCCGGTATATGTGAGGCAGAGCACCTCGCTGGCCTTGTTCAAGAGAAATCTTGACCAATGGATGGGAGATCGCAGATATACCCCAGGGATTACCTCAGTGTCACTGCTCGACAGAGGCACAGCAAAATAATGGGTATAGTTCCCCATACTAAAGGGGTGGCGTAAGCCACAAAACTATGGGCTAGGCTTGTAAATGCCCTCGGGCAGATAGCCTAGTATGAACCTATGAACCTATGAACCTATTTACAGCAGAGCACTAGTTATTTGACCTTTTCTTTCAACCATTCTACTACCTCAATAGCCTTCTTTGATGTGGAGTTATTCATGGATGCATGAGGGTTCCTGCAGACTAGGACCTATAGAAAGGATTGCTGGAAGAACACCTACCTGGAGAGGGGAGCATGCACCCCCAGCATATCTTTAATAATGTCATAAAAGGGCAAATTATGCATGCCTACAGACTGTGTACCCAAGATGATGTGTATGATAGAGAGACTGAGTTTCTGCTGTTATGCTTTGAGGAGAGGGGTTACTCACAGGGAGCCATAAGGATGGCAAGTAAGGGACATCATGTGTGGAGGCAGACCTGTACAAGACCTTGGTTTGGTAGAGATGGAGCTGAAATTCCTACTTTTGAACTAGCCTCTCAGACCAGAGGGCATATGGGCTCTGTGATCAATAGAGGGCGCCCGGGATTGACCATTGGCTACAACAGTGATGTGAATAAAATAAAGAGGATTATACATGAGAATTGGAAGATTCTACAGTCGGATGATGGCATTAAAGAAATTGTAGGTCCGCCCCTGTCTATGGGTTCAGGAATGCACCTAATTTAAAGAGACTACTCTGTAAAGACTCTGTGGGATACACTTTTGGGCAGCTTGGTTTGGGAGTGCAACAGATAGGAACATTTCTGTGTGGACATTGTAAAGGCTGCGCCTTTATAGACCAGTCTAATAAATTTCACCATCCTGTTACTGGACATGTATATTGTTTGAAAGGTTTTGCCAACTGTACTACCAGAAACCTGGTTTATTTAGCGAAGTGCCAGGATTGTGACTCTTTTTAGGTTCATAGGTAGGTACTAGGCTATCGGCCCTGAGGCCTATACAAGTCCAGCCAAAAAGGTACCCTGGCTTTTGCCACCCAAGAAAATTATTTTCCTGTGCCACTGTCAAGCAGAGCCACAGAGGTGATCCCTGGGGTGAATTTCCTATTTCCCATCCAATCATCAAGATTTTTCTTGAAGAGTGCTAATGAGGAGCTTTGTTTGATATAGATAGGTAGTTTATTCCAGAGTATGGGAAGTCTCTGGGACAGGAATCTATCCCTCCGGCATGTTCTGTTTATTGTGGTGACAAGGTTTAGGTCCCTGGAGCGTGTAGCTCGGAGGGATTGGGATTTCTTTAAGTGGAGCATGTCCAACAGCTCTGGGTTTGACATAGCTTTGTATGTTAGGCAGAGATCACCTCTGAGTAGGCGAAATGCGACGGAGTAAAGCTGGAGTTTTTTGAGACGGTTCATGAGGGCATCTGTTTGAGGCCGATAATCCTCTTTGTGAGGTATTTCTGTGGCCTTTCCAGTTGTTGTAGATGTCTTGTGAGGTACATACCAAAAGGGGCGTTGTACTCTATAATGGGTCTAATGAGTGATGAGTAGAGGGAAACAATGACCGCTTTTTTTCTGGATGAGAAACCTTTTGTGATGAGGTATGCCACGTAGAAGGATTTCCTGACTACTGTGGCGATGTGATTATCAAAGGAGAGACTACTGTCCACCTGTGTTCCAAGGTCTCTTATCACACTTTTGGTGTTAAGTATACTACTGCCTATGTTGTAGTTCATGGGTACAGAGTTTGTACCAAAGGGGATGACAATGCTCTTTTTGGCATTGAGGTTGAGGCCATGGCTTTGACACCAGGCATCTCTCTCAGTGATGCCCTTTTGTAGGATGTCCACATCGTTAGGAGTTTCGATTATGGCTCCTATTTTGCAGTCATCTGCAAACTTCATTAGCCAAAGACCTTCTGTGTTAGCCTGTACTTCAGAGAAGTAGATAAACATGAGAGGACCCAGGACTGAACCCTGCGGTACTCCACTTGTCACTGGTCTGAAGTCAGATTTGGAATCTGCTACTTTCACAGTGTGGGTTCTGTCAGTGAGCCAGTTGGCAACCCATCTTGTGACATAGGGATTTATACCTAGTTTAGTGAGTTTATCTATAATTCCAGAGTGGGGGATGGTGTTGAAAGCCTTGGCAAGATCTAGATATGCTGTGTGAACCACCTTACCCTTGTCTACGGCTTTGGTGACTGCTTCAAAGAAGTCTGTCAGGTTTAGGAGACATGATTTGCCTTTTACAAACCCGAACTGGGTGGGGTCCAGAGTTTGGAGATTACCAATGTCTTTGTTTAGAAGTTCCATGATGATACGTTCCATGACCTTGCAGACCAGGCTCATCAGGCTAATGGGGCGGTAGTTCCCGGGGTCCGTGGTGGCTCCCCCCTTGTGTAGTGGGATAACTGTTGCTGTGAGCCATTCAGCAGGCACAAAGCCTGAGGTGAGGCTATGATTGAACATGGTACTTAGGTGGGGTGCCAGTTCATTCTGTAGTTCATGTAGAACGCAGCCTGAGATGTTGTCTGGTCCCATGGATGCTGTGTTCTTGGCTTTGGAGAGTGTGGTTTTTACCTGTGCAGCCGTGATTACAGGAACTTTGCATTCTTCCGGTGTAGAGATGGGCTCTGTAGGGGGTGAGAGGGGGGTAAAGTTAGCGCTGAACCTATCTGCCAGGATGTTGGCAATATCAGTTGGGTCTGTATATTTAATGCCATTGTGCTGTAACTCAGAGCAGATCTGAGTGTTGCCTTTGAGATTCTTGACATAGCTATAGAATGCTTTAAGGTTGTCTTTGGAATCAGTGGCGATTTTGTTTTCGTAACTAGCTTTGGACGATTTTATCAGGGATCACAGCTTCTTACTGAGGCTGACCAGGGAGCTCCTCTACTTGTGAGATTTTACTCTCTTTTGCAACAGTTTCTTCCTTCTGTTGTACAGATTGTTTATGGCAGGGGACCACCAGATTGGCTTCCTTTTTTTGGAGGATAGCATCTTGGTTCTGTTTGGGATAGCATGATCCATGCACTCATGTAAGTGCAATTGTGTAGGATTCAGTAGTCGTAACTGTATTGTCCATCTGCATGGGTGTCATGAAGTTCACCACTTCTGTCTTAAGAAGCATGAAGTTGGCTTTGGAGAAATTTTTTACCATGTTTTCCTTAATGGGGGGTGGGGCAGGATGTGGATATCTAGGGTAATTAGCTTATGGTCGGATCGGACCAATTAGGCGCTGACTTCAGGTGTGGAACACCAGTCACTCATGTTGGTAATGACTAGATCTAGGATATTGTTGCCCCTGGTGGGGGTGTGGATAAGTTGATCCAGGGTATTGGCGTTTATGAATTCCAGAAAGCGTTGAGCGAAGGAGTTGGTACATGAGTAGTTTTCCCAGTTAATGGTGGGGTAGTTGAAATTGCCCATTATTAGGGTGTTTGGTTGAACCCTAATATTTTCCAGTACATCAAGAAAAGAGGAGTGGGAATCCTGGGGCATGGTGGGTGATCTGTAGCAAGCTACAGTTTGGATTGCAGTTTTGCCCAGAGTTAGTTGCACTTGGATAACCTCGGCTGCATTATGCTGAGCAACTAGCCTGGAGGTGTGGATATCCTTAATAAATATGGACACACCTCCGCCTTTGGTGTTCCAGTCCAGGTTACATAGCTGAAAAGTGTGGTATGAGTTATAGCCTGGTAGTGCAGAGGTGCTCTCTGGAGCCTTGAATCAGGTCTCAGTCACTGCACAGATATCAATGTTCTCCATTTTAAGGAGTGCCTCAAGTGAGTGCATTTTGAGATTTAGACTTCTAGCATTGAGTAGCATCACCCTCGGTTTTTGCTTGCATGTTCCTGTTACAATGGTGAATTTGTCATTTGAACCTTGCCTAAAAAAGGCACTATAGGTGTGGCAAGAACCTTAGCCAGTATCCAGAATCCCAGGGGTGACAGGTGCAGGCCATCTGTGGCAAAGCATCGTGGTCTGTCGACCATGTCATCCCAGGCAGACAGATACTGGATCCCTTTAGAATGGCACCAGAAGCTTAGCCAATTGTTGAAGTCAATCATTTTGCCCTTGTACTGCGGCATCATTCTGGGTGATGGCAGAATGCTACCCAGGGCTAGGGTCATATCTGCCTGGGCTACAAGATCGGAGAGCTCTTCCATGTCTCTTTTCATGTAGTCCAGGGAGGTACGTCTCAGGTCATTCACACCAACATGGACAGTGACAGAGTCATATTTGTACTTGTTGTGGAGTGACCTGAGTGCGTGGGTTATATGGCGGATCCTGGCACCTGACAGGCAGCTGACAGTAACCTTCTCCTTGTTTAGCCTGGTGAGTGGGAAATCAGTGTGCCTGACTATAGAGTCACCTATGACTAGTGTGTTGGGTACGTTGTTTTTGCCTTATTGGCTGTGGTTGAGTGGCACACTGAGCCTGCGGTCTATGTGTCATTTGGGGTGTGTTGGGGGGTGGAGGTTGCTTGCATTTCTCCTTTGGAGGTCTCTGTTGCTTGAGCAGATTATTATTGAGAGCCTCCGCAAATGTTTTTGTGTTTCTATGTGTGGATTTTGGTGGTGTAGATTTAGTGAGACTATGTGATGAGTGTGGTGTGGTGTAAGTGTTTACCTTCTCCTCTTGACTGTCAAGTTCAGTCTTGATTGGAGAGAGCTTTACCTCCAGTTTGGCTAGATAAGTGCATCTCTCACAGGTTGTAGTGTTGGGTGGTAGGAGGAGAGGGTTGTCTGTGTACATGAGGCAATTTCTGCATTGCCACAAAATGCCCAGATTCATCAGATAGACAGGAGAGAACACTGGGAGGTGACACTTGGACATGCCTGAATAAAAAACTATTTTCCTCTAGATAAGTGAGGAAAGTGAGTACAAGAGCTGTTTTTCTCTAAGCAAGTGAGGAAAGTAAGTACCACAACTGTTTTCCTCTAGGTAATAAGGAAGGTTGAGTGTTGTAGTAATTAGTAGGTTATTTAGTGCTTACAAGTTCTGAACAAGTGCTGATCACAAATAAGCAAATTCAAGTGCTAAAACTAAGAATCTGTATCTGGATTAAACTAGTTACAGGAAAGGGGGGAAACAAGTGCAAATGTGGGCTTTTAAATCAGAAAGTTGAGAGAGATGGAAAAACTGCCCAAACGGCCACTAAGTACAATTTCTGGGCCAGAACCACTCCTTATGTGGTAGATAGGTTACCTAGTGCTTACCACTCCCACTGATAAGCTAGAAGGCTTCCCTCCAACACAGAAAGCTTGGGGGGGCTCAAAAGCTTGCATACAGTCCTGGATACAGCAAATCTGAATCTGGACTACACTAGTTACAGGAAAGGTATTTATATATATATATATATATATATATATATATATATATATATATATATACAGAAAAGTAGCTAAAACAGCAGTCAAAACAATTCAAATGCAGTGCAAGCTAGCACACTTGACTATGTAGCAATGTTAGACCAAACAGTTTAAAAAATGCAATTAAATTAAAAATGACTAAAAACAAGTGCAGAAGGAGTCTATTAGGTAGAATGAGGTAAAGAGATGGGACTGGGGGGAGTGTCCCAGATCAAATCTACAGGGCAACTGCAAAAGCCTCCAAATTTAAACAACAACACAGGAATAGGGAGGTTGGGTATGGGAAAACCAACACCTTCAGCAGAGATCTGAAAAACTATACAGTGAAGCAAAAATAACAGTGCACAACTCTGAAGTCAGCCAGCAATGATATAAAATTAGTCAAATAACAATTACCAGTACACAACTCTAAAGGCCAGAAAAATATACTCAGCTCTGTATATCTCCAGATAGTTTGAAGAGCACTCTGTCAGGGCACAGGAAGGCTCCAGCAATGATTTGCAGACGTTTTTACTGAGGGTCTAATTTTATGCAAGTAATCCTTGAGATGGTCATATAACACACAGGATGTAAAACCAGTTATACCAACTTAAGACACAGAGAAATATAGGGGGGGGGGGGGACACCTTCAGCAGAGATCTGAAAAACTATACAGTGAAGCAAAAATAACAGTGCACAACTCTGAAGTCAGCCAGCAATGATATAAAATTAGTCAAACAACAATTACCAGTACACAACTCTGAAGTGCCAGAAAAATATACTCCGCTTTTTATGTTGGCAAAACCAATAGAATGTTGAAGGAGAGGGTTTTACAGCATTGCAAAGACATAAGGACTGGTGGTGAGCATAATGCGCTGGCACAGCATGTTAAGAAAAAATTGGGACATACTTTTAAATTTATGGTCCTGCAGTTATGTACTTTAAGCAGAAGAGGGGGTGATATTTCCCTCAAGACAGAACCGATTTAAGTTAACTGGATTGCAGATCTGCAGGCTGATAGAATGCCAGGGATTAATAGTGTTCTACCACTAAAGCCTATTCTTAGAGGGCGTAGACCCTGGAAATTTAATTGATTGGTCCTTCTGGAGGTGTGTGCTGTATTGCAATTTTATTGGTTGAGTAAGGTTTTTAAATAGGTTGTGTTTTATTATGTTTTGTACTTGGATTTGAAAAAGAGTTGGATTACTCGAAAGCGCTTGTCCTGGTTATTAAAGGTTTTACTCATACTTTGCTGTGGTGGATCCTTTGAGTTTCATTGTTGCTGCATTTGTTGTCTACCAAAGTGGTCCTTTAGTTCTTCTACTTCTGGTTTGTTTGTTAATTTTTTTTTAATCATTGAGGATAATAGTCTGCAAATGTCAGTGTCAGTCATAGTTACTTAGTTGGTCTGTTTGTAATCAGTGTCAGTGGTGCAACATCTAGCATGCTTGCATTTGGTATGGAGGGCTGTTGGTTCTATTCCCATTGCAGGTAGATTGATTTCTGATACTACAGTGCATAAGGGAGGGGGGTAGTGCACTCCTGAGTGTGTTGTCTGTTTTTTTTTTTTTGGGGGGGGGGGGGTAGCTTCCTAGTAGCTATGAACCTGTTGTCAGTTTGCTGGCACTTCTCTATTGTATGTAAACCAGCACACCATTTTGTAATGTAACACAGGCAATTTATTTTTCAATGGCAGCATGCACTGCATTTGTAGATGAAGCACTGACATGCAAAGTTCAGCAGCAACCTCTGTATTACTAATAGTTCTCTTTAATGTGGAATTATTCATATGGCCTATACTTCTGAAGAGATTCTGTATATTGACTGATACTTGTATGTTATAATGACAGTAGTTTGAGTGGCCTGTTATGGTTGAAGTGTTCTGAAATGGGTAGTTTTGTCATTATTGGTCCCTACATTTTGTTTCATTGCTTACTAGAAAAGTGGTCAAAACTACAAAGTTAAAACATGTTCTAAAAAGTGTTGTTGTATTAAACAAAGAATATAATTTAATGCAATCAGGAAAGTGAATCAAAGAACACATGCATTTATGCATGGTCCTAAAATTCTGTGCTATGGACCCATGGTTTACAAACAGCCCAAAGATGCATTTAATCTGCCACTGACCAGATACATCTTCAGTGAATGTAGGTTTCAATGAATGTGAGTTTCAAGGGCAGAGAAGTCTGTTCTTAAAGTGAGACAGCATTGTTTTGTTTAGCAAATGACTGTCAGTGTTTATGCTATACAATTTGAAAGAAAAGTTTTAAATTAAATCCAAATTTCTGTAATCATTGTAGAAGTAAAGAAGGTGAAAATAGCATGCACACTGACAGCTTTGAACAGTGTTTATGGTAACGGGGAGAGATGCCAAGTAATGAAACACTAAATGGCTGCTGGGGAGGCTGATCCATTAGCCTTCCTAGGGTCCCATTTGACCATGATTCCGCTCTGGACATAACATTAAAACTTATATTTGCCCCTTGAATCAGTAACTTAAATCCACTTTCAGTTTCCTTCACCTTGCCTAAACTCTTTCTCTCAAGCACTTTTTGACAATTTCCCTCGCCTTATTTTGTCTATGAACCGTCTACAACCTTTCACTAACTCTCATGCTCAATACTCAAACATATATTTCTCTTGTCACTTACATGAGTAGTTGTAGCCATCAATCAATGTCTTGTCTTAATGCAAAGATTCTAGCTGCTTGTATGAAATCTGTTGCATGTAATTACTTTTCAAATCAAATATACTTTATTTTATTTTATTTTATTTTACATTTGTTGACCGGGCTAGTCTAGCTGGATACATGTCCTTTTTCAGTAGAGGCCCGGGGAGAAAAGCTCCAGAAGTAATGAAAGGTACATATCATATACAAAGAAGGTGCATATCATATACAGGCAAAGGTAAATATTATACACATAAGATATATAAACAATTGGTTATGCATTCTGTTGCCTAGAGGTGCAGGCAAGTGAACATATTAGTAACATATAGACATAAACACAAATTGACAAATATACTACATGAATAATTCTGTCCTTTGTCAATCTGTATACAAAGCATTCTGACAACCCTTTATTTTATTGTAATTTATGAATGTAAATATTATTAAGTCTGTATACTTGCACTTAAAACAACATTGTTCTTAAAATTTAAACTGTTAATTACAAACATTATATGATGGAGCTTTTCTCCCCAGGCCTCTTCTGAAAATGGGATGCACCCAATCAGACTTTCCTTGACACTAAAGACAATCAGTCAATAAATAAATAAATAGATAATTTTTTCTGTAAAATAATATGTTTTAAATTTCTGTCATAAAAATAAAATATGAAGGTTCCCCCAAAAGAAACTTATCTGCCCAATAATGGTGGTGTGCTAACCGACTGTCAATCTCTGAAAGCCACAACAGGAGTGCTGTTCGGCAGCAGTAAAGCTCTGGAGACCTTTGCATCCAAACCATTGGTTTTCTCCAACTCTACTCACACTAATAACAGTTTGGGTGTATGGAAGGTAGCCTTAAGCTTTGGAAGTTGGCTGGCTGTTGTATCCTATTTTACTTGTACAACTGTACTGCCTCTTTGTGTAGTGCTGCTGCTTTTGACTTACTACTTGCATCACTGGTGCACACACTTTTTTGTCATCATCATCAGTGACTGGTGCTCTCTTATTAGTTATGTTCCAGGCAAATATTAGAGCATGTACATCTTATTTAAGCTCATTATGAATGTCTTTTAGAGCTGTTAACATAATGAGTATGCCATAAAGCACAAAAATTAAATATGGGCTACTGGCCAATTACAACACATTCCCAATTTTATAAACTGAAGTCTTCATGCATTTTTTCCAATCCCTCAGCTTTAGGGCTGGGGAATTGCAGTAATAGTATAGCATTGCAGATCTGCATTGTCACACTGTCACCAAAATAAAAAAGAATACTTTCAAGATAAGATGCTAAATTAAATAATTATACAAAGAGTGAATAAATATGCTTCGTGAAACATAATTTCTTAGTCTAAGCAACTGGTATTGCTCCATCTTAGAGGTTGCCTCTGTTTATTTTAGCCATTGCAGTCAATGACAGTTGTGAAGCAGTGCAGTTTACTTCTGTGATGATGATGATGAGCATGTTTCAGAACCATACATGTAATTATGTCATAGGGCTGAGGGCAGCTACTGATAACTGAGATTGCCAGACACCTCGTTCTATTTAGCAGGACATGCAAGGTGGACTAAATGACAAAACACTTTATACTTGCGGCATGGAGAAAGCATGTAGACAATGTATACCATTTAGGACAGGAGTAAGTGGTTGCAGTGTTAAAGAAATGTTTTTGATTCCAAGTCAGTGACAGTAAATGCATAGCCGGTTATTGGTGGAAGTAGGAACAGGAGTGGCATGCCTGAAAAGTCATGCATGTTGTATAATGTGGCTGATGTTGGGCATTGAACAAACTGTAACCAATGTGATAAGGGTGATCAGGAATTGTGTGTAAAGCCCAAATCTAGGCTCTAAAATCAATTATCTACATGCTTGTGTATACGTATTATAATGCATTCCTTTATCTGTGCAGTATACATTATGCCATTCTAAGGCTACACTTCCTGGAAATCAGCCTGGCTGTCTGACTTGTGTTGTTATATTAAGGGATATGGAACATTGTGAATGCTACCATTAGTAAAGGGTACAATCAGCACTGTCACTAAGTGTACTCATTCCTAATACAGATCACTCTCATGGACCTTACAAACACATTCCCAAACCTAATACAGTTACATTGACATATCTTAACATAAACATGTATCCCCATACAACAGCCTTCCCAAGGTAACATACAAAGAGCATTCGTCAGATATTGTAGTCTAACCTGTCTAGTAAGATGACAATACGTATATTGCTGTGAACACCCACTGAATCCCACAGCCTATTATAATGCAGAGTTGCTCTGCTCACACAAGGTCTAAAACATTAAGGATGTGGAGTGATCAGCTGTAGCAGATGATGTCTGTACAGGAACAGTCAATACAGTGGTTGAGGGATCCAGCACCATGGCGTAGAGGGCTAAAGCCCTGACTACGTCTCAGGCAACCTAGACTCCATTACTGGTTTGAGTATATGAGGTGGTAGAAGGGAGAAATGGACATGCCCATCCAGGGGGGAGAGTGTTCAACAGACACACTGCCTGAGGGGAGGTATGATTCTCTCCTCAGCAAAGAAGTTACCAACAACACGTCCTAGGACACCATTAAGGTCCATGCTGGACTTAGCTGTCTCGGAGAAGTCTGGAGAAGGAGGAGCAGTCAGACCCAGTGATAGACAAGGGCACTGGGACAGTCAAGCAGAATGATGTTTGGGGAGGGGAGAGAAAAAGAAATATAGTGGATGAGGGCATAGTCAAATGACAGCTATTTAATTATCTACTATTCACAGTATTTCCCTTATCACACTGAACTGGTGTGCAGATTACATTCCACACTGATTTCCACTGCAATAGTTGTATGGGAGAGCATTCTAGCTAAAAAAAAGTCTCAGAACCACAAAAGGACTTCAGAATGTGACATGGATATGCACTACACCTCATTAGGTCTGTATGTGCCAGAATCACTGTTCCAATCATGTGAGTATTTCTTGATTTCTTTAAGTAGTTTTATAAGTTCTGGCCTTTGAATAGTGTCAGCAGTAATTCATATGGATCATTCTTTATTCATCAGTGCTATCTCTACTCACATCCTCATTCATTTGCATGTGTTAGGAGACCATTGCAGGCTGGTAACAGTGCCTTATTGGTAGGTCAGTTATACAAGCCCTGCCTTGTCTTTATGGAGCCCAGCTTACTGTCGCTGTGGATAAAAAGTGGTCTGCATCAGTGGTATAGTTTTCTCACTGTAACTATAGAACAAAACTACTGATGACATTCTGAATGTATGCTAGATACTCTCAGTGGAGAATAAGCACTATGACTAGCAACTTCTTTGTAAGGTGTTCTGAGCAGCATGAAGAAAAAAATACTATGTAGCATGCAAACGTTATTTATTTCTTCCCAATGCATACTAAAATGTATAGAGTGTATCATATATTCAGTTTGGCCTTCAGATGTAACCATAGTTTTGTCCCACATTATGGATCAGTGTATACTCAGGGTAAAAATACATATTTTTTTAGGATTTTAGATTTCAGCCAATTTGTTATTTGTCAAGAACAGTAGAGTATTACCAGCTATATATATATATATATATATATATATATATATATATATATATATATATATATACTTTGTGTTTCTGTATGTAAGTTGTGATAAACAAGGCTAAGAAAAGTTCTATTTGCTGTTGTAGTATGGTTCCTGAATTAAAAGAAGAAAAGTTTCTTTATTATTTTGTACATTTTAAATAGTGATGCATTTATTTTTTCTTTCTTTTCTTTCTGTAGAAGCTTTGGAATCTACTGAATTTGAATTTAAAGACATTGTTCTGGTCAATCTTTATGTGAGGAGAATGAATGACTTCGAATTAATAAATTCAGTTTACCAAACGTATTTTGATGTTAATCCTCCTGCAAGGTAATTATCATAGGAAAACTAATGAGTGCTTATCTCTGTATGTTTATTTTAATAGGTGCAAATGAAAAAAGATGCAATGTTAACAAGTATGAAGGCATTATTCAGTAACCCATTATAAATATGAGCTTTTCTAAAGGACAAGACTGTGTCTTATGAAGAATTATATTTGTAGAACAGAAAATATGAAACGTTCATTTTTTGATGTGCAGGAAACCTGTTAATGGTATAAGGCAAAAAATAACATGCATTTGGCAGTGCTGAAGTGCAATAATTTAAAGATGTGTGGTCTCAATAAAATTAGAAATTTTGATACACCTGGCAAGAAGACGTTACCACAGTATTCCTTCAGTGCATTCAAATTGCTGTAGGCCCTTACAAATAATTAAAGAAGTAAGTGAATAAATACAAAGTAGCATCAGCAGAGCTGATACAGTATACTTTTAGTCCTTTTGCAGTGGTGGGGCATAGTCAAATTAATACTTAAACATAGATAATGCTGGGTATGCAAATCAGAAATCCCTGATGTGGGAGCAGTCAGTATTGCTTTAGGACTACTCGATGATGAACAGTGCATCAATTGATAATTGCTGACAGTCCTGTGTTCAATGTCAGACATTTACTGAAATCAGTCACCGACAGAGGGACATAGTTAAATCCATTTCCCTTTCTCCATGATTGTGCCATCTTAGAATTAGTATATGTAATAAATAGGGGTGTAGAGGAGAGCAGTCCCTCATATCACTGCAAAAGGTTTTATTTCTTGTATTTCTCTTCTTGTTAATGAATGCAGCTATAGGGAAGGGAGCTACAGTTACTGTACTGGGAAACAATAATTTAATTATGAATAGTTTTAACTATCAAGCCGTGGCTTATAGGCAGTCAACTATTCAGCCATTGAAAAGGTGGACATGACCCCTTATTTCATGTACCAAGTACAGAAGATTACGGCTTCGGTGCATATTCCTACTTAATTCTCTGATCTGAGCAGTAAAAATGCATATACTGGGCAGGAAATATGTATGTTTAGATTGTGTATAGGTATGACAAAAAGGACCCTGTGGACATATATAAATTCCAACATAAAAGTCTAACTTTTATGCACAAGTCCTTCATACGTGTATGGGTATAATATGTGCATACATAGATATAAATCACAGCACTCATAAAGTGTAGGTAGAAGTTATTCCTATGCCATCTTGGTGTACCACTGAAACCTTCCCATTTCTCTTCAGACAATCCTAGCCCATCACACCCAAATACTGACATAACTAATTCTGAACATCATGGATAATGAAATGCATGTCTGTATACTGACTGAGGCATGAACATTAGTATATGTTTATTGTGGTGGGGACCATGCTGTTTCCCATGTTTATGTCATGAGTTGATATTATGTTATCACAGTGCACAGTCAAAACTTGAAGAACACTAGTCTCCCCATGTGTATATGTACTTACAGTATACCTATATTTCTGTAATGGCTCCTTGCCCTCACAGATGTTAATATAACAGCCATTTTGACAATTCCTAAATCTATACCTTTCAGTCTTACATTTGCACATAGTTCCATCCTGTGTGTCCATCATTTATCTGGATTGCCTGCATGCAGTTTTTATATGTTTTGCTCCATTTAGTCCACATCCTCATCAGTGTTGTCCCATTGTGCATGATCACTCATGAGACTTGTACTACTTCTGATCATTTGAAAACATATATGTGGTATACTCTACTTGATATTTATAGGGCATTCATTGAAACAGCAGTGTTGTTGTGTTCCAGTGTTAAAGTTCCTCTTGGTGTAATTTCTTCAAGCATTTTGGGGTTTTAATACCATGACTAGAATGGACTCCATTCCTAAGTCATGGTATGATTAGACTTCATGAAATTAGAATTGTTTCAGCCTTTGCTGAGAGCCAAGAGTGCTCTTCTGAGCACCGGCAATATGCCCAGAATTGCATCTTTCTGTAATTCATATGGGATTACATGTATTGGTAACATATTTAAATATAATTGCAAATTCTTTATTATTAAACATGTTGCTCCTGCTACTATTGGAACTGTTGCATATCTTTCTTCCATATTCTCTTTGCAAATCCTGGAATGCCACTGTAATTACTTGGTGTAACAATGTCAGTTATCACTGGGGCTTTTGTCTTCTTTTCATGGACTGCTTTATCTGTTTTTCTCGAATCTCTTTTTGAACTGTTGGTAATGGATTATCCCATGTTATTTAAACTTTACCATTCTCTATAATACTTTGTGGTTAATGTTTCCAATGCTTCTCAGCTACATCTGTATTGTAGTGTTTGCACATTCCCAAATGCAACAGTCTTGCCAGATTATTGCGCCTTTTAGTACACATGCCCTCTGTCATGAGTGTATCACACCTAGCAACAAAATGTGCAACTTTCTCCGGTTCTGTTTTACAGAACCTGCATTTGTCTTTTTTCTATATGTTCAATGGCCTTTGTAAACAACATGTGTATAGTCCACTGTCTTGGGCCACCATTATTAGCCTTTCATCATGTAGGTTCATAGGTTCATGGATAGGTACTAGGCTATCGGCCCTAGGGCATATACAAGCCTAGCCAAAAAGATACCCAGGCTTTCGCCACCCAAGAAAATTATTTTCCTATGCCGCTGTCGAGCAGAGCCACAGAGGTAATCCCAGGGGTGAATTTCCTATTTCCCATCCAATCATCAAGATTTTTCTTGAAGAGTGCTAATGAGGAGCTTTGTTTGATATAGACAGGTAGTTTGTTCTAGAGTATAGGAACTCTCTGGGACAGGAATCAATCCCTCCAGCATGTTCTGTTTATTGTGGTGACAAGGTTTAGGTCCTTAGAGTGTGTAGCTTGGAGGGATTGGGATTTTTTTAAGTGGAGCATGTCCAACAGCTCTGGGTTTGACAGCTTTGTATGTTAGGTAGAGATCGTAATCTGAGTAGGCGATAGGCGACAGAGTAAAGCTGGAGTTTTTTGAGACGGTCTGCGTAGGGCATCTGTTTGAGGCCGGTAATCCTCTTTGTGAGGTATTTCTGTGGCCTTTCCAGTTGTTGTAGACCTCTTGTGAGGTACATACCAAAAGGGGTATTGTACTCTATAATACTTCTAATGAGTGATGAGTAGAGGGGAGCAATGACCTCTTTTTTCCTGGATGAGAAACTTTTTGTGATGAGGATACATGCTTATTTATTAAGTGCTAAAAACTGTTTTCCTCTAGACAAGTGAGGAAAGTTGAGTGCTGTAGTAATTTGTATAAGTGCTGAGCTCAAAGAAACAGATTTGAGTGCTTAAACTAAAAATCTGGCTAGTTCTAAGGGAAATTTTGAAGAGCAGACTTTATGGTGCCAGGAATAGTTTAACCCTAGCTAAGAGGCGATGCATAAAGTGTATTTTTTTTTTAATATAACAGTAGCAAATGAGCAAATTGATTTGAACAAGTTAATCAATAAAAATATAAAAAATGAGCCCTAGTTCCAGCAACCTTCAATAAGACAAGTTCTAACTGCACACTCCTGCCACTAGGGTGCAGGAGAACCTTCTCCAAAAAAAAAAAGATGGGCTGGATTTGGTTTAATTTCACCTCTCTTTACCCATTCCTTTGTCAAATCTTGTTCATTAGAAGGTTGTTCCAGGAGATCTCTGTACTTGCTGCTATGTTTATTGATTTTCAACAGTTATTTCACTCTCATCTTATTCTTCTCATTATATTCTTTCTTTTGTTTTTTGGCACATTTAGTTGTTGTCTGTTGTGCTTCTGCCAAACTGAGCAAAGATGTCATTTTAGACTTCTTCTCCTGTTTTAAAACTTTCACTATGTTTGGATCTGATGAGGTCTGTAGATATGTAACTGTAAAAACAACAGCCAGCAAACTGGTAAATCCTGTGGTATTTCACCAAAAATGATAAAACCATAAAGCCAAAAACCACAGGAAAACACGTCAGACTAGAAGAACCAACAAAGTCCAAAGTGTTTGTTATTTTATCATGATTTTAACATATGACTAAGTTATCATGTGATTTTGAAATATCTAACCACTGCTACAATTGAGTGAGGTTTGTTTGCCTGGTTAGTGAAAGTTTTTACTTGTGACACTAAAAGTTATTACTATTAAATGCTTTGGACTTCGTTAGGTCTTTCAGTGTGTTTTCCTGTTGTCTTTGGTTTTATGATGTCAGTAGATGTATATGCAGTCCCACGACTGCAGCTCTATACATGTAATTAATTTCAAAGAGGTGCATGCCTCCTTCAGTGCAAGGAATATATAATTTTTATATATCGGTTAATAAGCATGAATCATTTTTCTTGTTTTCTTGTCAAACTGATCCAATATGTTTTGGGGCAAGTCACTCCCCCCAAGACTGTAAGTTAGAACCCAGAAGTTAAATTGATATATAGCTTGAATTTTACTCCTAGATGTCAGGGCAGTTTTCAGTATTAGTTTTAGTCTTCTGAAATATTCCTTACTAAGCCTTAGTCTAATTTGTTCATGGTTTATTGCCAACCCATCATCATTTCCCAAATATGTATAAACTTCTCTTTCTCAAGTCCTGTATATCACATTGCTATGCTGCAAATTTATCAAGACCAGATGTCATTTTCACATCATCTAAGGAGGTTTACACCATTTGTAGTTGAGTTTTCAATTCCTTATTTGATGAACTATATAATTTTAAGTCATCCACAAAGCACAAATTAAATATCTTTAAACAAGATTGGTTTCTGGAAGCCAAATTGTAACCTTAGCCTAATCTGTTAAGTAAGCAGCTTAATGAGTTAAAGACAAGAAAAAAAACAGCAGCGGTGACAAAGAATCATCCTGGAATATCCCCTTTGAATTTTTATCCCTGGAATAATAATCTGCCCTTTGTCATGACTCAGCTGCAAAGTGGTTTGCCACTATTTCATGGTCAGTGTAATGTAGTCAATCAATGTAGGGTATATGTTATACATTTGCAAGCATTCCTTTATCCATAAATGTGGAGTGCTGTCAGATGCTTTTTTGTAGTTTAGCCATGCCATACTTAGATTGTTTTTCTCTTTTTACTACTCTGTATTATGGCTTTGTTTATTAACAAATGATTCTTTGTTCTGTCATCATCATCATCAACCCTCTTTTTCACATTTTCTGCATGGGATTGGGGTGTCATGCCAACCGTCACCATCTCTGTCGATTCAATGCTACATTCCTGCCTTCTTCGACACTCTTACCTGACTGTTGCAGAACTTCTCACACACAATCCATCCACCACCTTGCTAGATGCCCTTGTTTCCTCTTAACTTCTTCCTGTCTGTCCCAAATCTTCTTCACCAGATTGTCTTCTGCTTTTCTGCACATGTGCATAAACAGCTGTAATCTGTTCTTGTCGATCTTTTCTGCAATTGGAGCTACTTTGGCTTCTGCTCTTATGTCCTCATTTCTTCGTCTGTCCCACAGTGTGCATCCTACAGCCCATCTCAGGCACTTCATTTCTATCACCTGTAGCTTCCTCATCTGCTCTGCCTTTATTGCCCAGGTTTCTGTACCATACAGTAGTACTGGTCGCACCACTGTTTTATACACCTTACTTTTCAGTTTCTTTGGCATTCTTCTGTCATGCATTACACCTCACACTCTATGCCAGTTGGCTGCAGGCCCTCTGATTCTATCTTTGACCTCTTCATTTAGACTTCCCTTCTCCTCAACCACCCCTCCCAGATACTTAAAGCTATTAACCTGTTCTACTTTCTTCCCTTCTATCTCAGTTCTTGGCTTCTTCTGATTTCCCCAATTTGCTGCCATTACCACTGTCTTATCTATACTCAGTTTCATCCCATGTGCCTTCATGCCATTCCCCTATCGTTTGCTGAAGAAGAGGCCAGTTGGCATAATGGTTAAGGTCTTCACCTCCCATGCACAAGGTGCAAGGTTCAATCCTGACCTCCAGCCAATGCCTGTTTGGAGTTTTCATGTTCTCCCACTGGGTCCTCCCACCTCTGAAAAACATGCTGAGTTTTTCTGTCTCAAATTCACCAATGAATGGAGCTGTGGGCAGCAGCACAGACTCTACAAGATGCCCTAAAGGGAGAAGGGTTGCATAGAACAACTGCTTTGGGCATCTACTGTGGTGTGCAGTATCCTCAAGATAGGATAACACAGATCACAGACTGTGCACCATAGTGGGGCTAGCCACTCAGTGTAAAATATGTCTCTAGGTAGTTTGGTCATGTTGACTAATGTTGCCAAATAGGCATGGATAGATACCGGTGATAAGTGGTTTGAGGATCCGACCTCTGCTAACAGTGGGAAGGGTGTGTGTGCCCCTAATGGCAAGTGTGTGCCCACTGTAAAGCTTTGGTTCTGTATGACTTTCTTTTAACTTACTGTTCTGTTGTGATAATTTTATTTTTTTTTGAATGATTGTAAACTCTGTCTGCTTCAATTCTAGTATAATTTTTTATGCTGCCTGAAGGCAAGTTATTTGACTTTAATTCGTAGGATGGCTTGTAGGTTCACTCTTAAGGAGGAGTATCATATTTCCCATTGTTAATCAGGTTGGTGTCTGTTCAGGATGTGCATGTAAATAATTCTTGCTGAGGGATAAATTTGTGTGTAAACATGTTAATACCTTTAACCAGTAGTTAGGTACTGTTTGTGGGTCTGGGGTTTTCCATTTAGGAGCTTTTCTTAATTTCCTCTCAATTTCTTTAGCTGTTACTTTATCCCATTCCATATCCTTTACATTAGAACTACTCACTGTTTCTTTTAATTCTTCTATCCATTCAGCATCTTTGTCATGTTCAGCAGGGTCTTCATAAATACTTATTTAAAATGTGCCTATTTCTACTTTTTGGTTTCTGTTCCTTTTACTTTGTTTCCCAGTTCTCTATAAGACCTTTTAGAATCATTAATTAATTGCTTATTTTCTGCTTTTCCTTTATATTTATCTGTACACTTCTAACCTTTTCTGTTTGTGGTGATATTTTTATTTTATTATTGGAGGTAGTGTATGATAAATCCTGGTCTGTTTTGATGCGGTGTATTGCTGTTGTCAGGATTTTTGATGATCCCTTTTCTATTTTCTTCTAGTAGTGATCCTTCTTGTCTTAATTGTTGTATAGTTTTCTCCATTTGATGCTTCTGTGGTGGCATTCTTGTTGTTTCCTTCCTTTCCTTTGTTATTATTCATTTTTGTGGTAACACCTTATCCATTATCAGTTTAGCTGCACAGTAATATATCCTATTTATTTCTATTACATCTCATGAATTTCTATTAATAGTCCTGATTACTATGTTCAACTGTTACCAATCTTCTAACATTTTGGGTCTTGTTTACATTCAGCAATCTATGACTTTCATCTGTCTTAATATGTCTATTCATCTCTTTTAAGTCAAGTAGGTCTTCCCTTATATCATTTTCTTCTGGACTGAGAGCATCATTAGAGTTCCTTCTCTGGGGAAAGTCGATGTTACAGCAGCTTTGTCACTGCTGTGCATAACTTTGTATTGCTGTCCAGTTACTTGCATTGCTCTGTGTTTGTGTATGTATGTGTTTGTGTGCTACAGCTGTATTTGTAAATGGTACGTACTATGGTCACACTATGTATCAAACTGTCTGTTTCTTGTCTGTATCAGGATGCATCACACAGCCTTCTAAGTACTGACCCTAAAGATGGCCTAAAATAAATGTACGATACCACTTTGCCAGGTTCTTACCTCTACATAAGTTTCTTGTGCATTGATTTGCCATGAGATCCTGTATACTATGAAGGTGAACACCACAGAGGTCCACTTGACAGTGCCACTGGATGCCTTAGCCTGCACAGCTATTTTTGTAGTGCATTTGATTCAGTTTAATACTAACATGGGGTCTCTACAATGAGTGTTTCAAGACCAGTGGTTTTGTGTGTCTCTGTCTTGAGATGTGCCTATCTGGACTATATGAAGAGAGACATGACTGAATTCTTAGATTGTGTGTGCCAGGCAGGTAGGTCCCTAGCCTTAAGCACCATTCTAGCTTCACCCAGGATGATGCCAAAACTTAGACAAAAAATGATTGACTTCAACAATTGGCTTAGCTTCTGGTGTCATTCCAGGGGGTTCCAGTATATGTCAGCCTGGGAAGTCATGGTTAATAGACCATGCTACTTTGCCAGAGATGGTCTTCACCTGTCTCCTCTAGGCTTTCAGATACTGGCAAAGGCACTTGCCTCCCATAGTGCCTTTTTAGACAATGTCAAAACAACAAAACTTCCGACGCAAAAAAAAAAAAAAACACAAGACAAACTCAGGGTTATGCTGCTGAATGCTAGGAGCCTAAACAGGAAACGGCACTCCCTGGAAGCACTACTCAGCTTGGAAGATGTTGACTTCTGTGCAGTCACTGAGACGTGGTTCAAGGCTGCAGGGAACACCCCAGCCGTGCAAGGCTACAATGCCTTCCACATGTTCAGATCCCAAAAGGAGTGTGAAAGAATCAAAGGTGGAGTGCATCCGTCTCCATTAAAGCCAAATACACCTTGAGACTGGCGAAATTGTATGACTCTCTTGAGCTACTCCAGGTCCAACTAACTGTAGATAAAGCACCCAACCACATCATTGCTAGCTACTGGTCCCCAACCATGAACCAAAAGAAGCACACTGCCTACCTGGATTACTAGATCCACTTACTATACAGCCAGACACTTTGGTCGTGGGAGATTTCAACTATCCTTCCTTCAGTTGGACAACATACATGAGCACAAACATAATCACCCTGAGGTTCCTGGACTTTGTCAATACAAATGCCTTGGAACAGCTAGTCTGCACCCCTACAAGGGGCTCAAGTGTCCTAAACTTAATACTTACCAATGTGGGGGGGGTCACTGCACTACCCCCGCCCCATGTGTTGCCCTCCCTAGTAAGGTCAGACCATAAATCTGTCTCACTTAGAGTAATGATCAAAGCTGACATTCCCACAGAAGCAAAAAAAATAAAACATTTCTCCAAAGTAAACGACAGCCTACTAGGCAATGGTATAAAAAGTTTTCAACCCTCTGCTAACATAGCCAACAGTAACTGTTATGCAGAGGAGTACACAAATGCCCTGTATAACCACCTAAACAACTGTGTAAACTTGTATGTACGTGACTGGATCAAAACCAGGTCCACCCGAAAAATCAGACCATCCTGGTGGACCTCAAATATAAATAGGTTATATAACAAAAGGAAAAAATTGATGTCTAAGAAGTTACTCAGCAGAATAAGAATACCCTCCACAGCTTGAACAAGCAAATCAGATATCTTGTAAAGTCCTCTAATGCTGGTTATGAAGCTAAATTAGCATCCCTAGCTAAGGATAATCATAAAGCATTCTTTAGCTATGTTCGAAATCTAAAAGGGAATGCCCAACTATGTGTCAAACTTATAATGGATGGTACCTCTCATACTGAACCTGAGGAAATTGCCAACTTGCTAGCTTACAGATTTGGCACAAACTTCACCCCCCTGTCCCCACCAGCCATACCCCAAAGCATACCTGACACCAGTCCTCTACATATCACCAAAGAGCAGGTCATATCCACTCTCTCCAAGACCAAAAACATGGCCTCTATGGGACTAGATAACATCCCAGGCTGCTTTCTAAATCTAAAACAAGACCTAGTGGAACCACTTAACTATCTCTTTAACCTCAGCCTGAGCACTGGCTTTGTTACAGCACAGTGGAGAACAGCAACAGTAATCCACTTGCACATAGGGGGTCCATTAACCGACCCTGAGAAATATAGACCTATAAGCTTAACCAGCCTTATCTGCACAACCATGGAAAGAATCCTCATGGACCTTTTGAAAAGTATAACAAAGAAATATTGGCATGGGAAAGAAAGAGAGTTCTGATACAGTACGAATATTTATGCAAAAGAGAAAGCTAAATTAATCAACACAAAAAATACAGCCTCAAAAATATTCAACGAGAAATACAGGTAAATGCATCCAGATATGGAAACTTTCACAAGAAAAAAAAATAAGATCATAGAGAGGGAGGGAATGTAGAACAGAAGATTAGTAAAGTAGAAGTTAAAAAAAATAGAAGATGAAGCTATGGAATACTTGTGAAGTGAAGGTTTTAGTGCAGAAAGTCTAACAGAGGTTACATCACAGCATGATGGTAAAATGAGTCCCCAAAGTAAGGAGAAACAGGAGGAGCAGGAAACATTTGAAGAAGAAAAAGAGATTTAATATGGTGCGATATTTATGCAAAGGAGACAGCAAAAATAATCATTACAAAAAGAGCAGCACCAAAGATATTTGAAGAGAAATACAGGCTAAGGCATCCAGACATGGAACATTTTACAGTACAAAAAATAAGAAAACAAAGAGGAAAAATAGAAAAGAGGATTAGTAATGGAAAAGTTAAAGTAATAAAAACTGAGGTTATGGATTACCTGGTAAGTGAAGGATTTATTGTAGAAAAACTAACTCAGATAACATCACAAAAGGATAGAGCAATGGATACCCATATTAAGGAGAAACCAGTGGAGTGGGAAACATCTTATCAGTTGCCATATGAAGATATTTTGGGGCCTTCCACAGGAAACCAGTACAAACGTTCAGTTGGAGTTGTACAACAAGGGAAGGAATAGGAAACTGTGGAAACTCTATCACAGTCAATGTTGTGGAGTGATAGGCCAGTGAGTTCTCATATGAAAGAGCAACAGATGAGACCGGATGAAACTGAAGAGAATGTGGCACAGGAAGATGCTCTGGAACTTTCACTAGAAAGCCTGCAGGAAATGGTGAACAAAGAATGTGTCCTCAGTTTAGAAGAAAATGATTTAAGAGAAGAGTTCTTTGATTTAATAGAAATGGACAGACATGTTAAGATCAATGAAAGAAATAGATTACAGAAAGTCAATAAACCCCAAAAGTTAGATGTTTGATAAAACAAATGATTACAATAATTAGGACTGCCCATAGAGATTCATGTGATATAACAGAAGTAAATACGATATACTACTGTGCAGCTAAATTAATAACAGATAAAGTGTTACCAGAAAAACACAGGGTATTAAGGGAAAGGAAGGGGAGAAAGCAAATGCCATCATGGAAGTATCAAATAGAGAAAACTGTAAAGCAATTAAGACAAGAAGTGTCACTGTTAGAAGAGAATAGAAGAGGGGAACAGATCGACAAAAATACTCAAAAAAATAGACATGATAAAAGCAATGTGCATTATCCAAACTGATCAGGATCTATCGTGCACTACCACAAATAATAAATTAAAAATATTAGCACAAGCAGAAAAAACTTAGAAGACAAGCAGATAAATATATAGGAAAAGTAAAAAAAATAAGCAATTTATTGATGACCCAAAAAAGTTTTACCGAGAGATGGGAAACAAGGCTAAAGGAAATGAAACACCACCAAAAAAAGAAGAAAGATACATTTTGGAGAAAAGTCTATGAAGATCATGTGGAACATAACAGAGATGCTAAATGGATAGAAGACGTAAAAGAAGGAATAAGAAGTTCAAAGGTACAGGATATGCAGCGGGATGAAGTACCGGACAAACAGATTGAAACAAAGTTAAGAAAAGCTCCTAATTGTAAAACCCCAGGCCCAGATGCAGTACCTAACTAATGGCTAAATGTATTAACATCTTTATATGAAGATTTAGCCCGAACAGACACCATCTTGATTAACAACAGGAAAAACAATACTCCTGCTTAAGAGCAAAGCTGCAAGCTGTCCTAAAAACTATAGACCAATAACTTGCCTTCCAACGACGTATAAACTATACACTGGAATTGAAGCTGACGGAGTTTATAGTCATTTAGAAGAAAACTCAGTCATGGCAATAGAGCAAAAGGGTAATAAAAGAAAGTCATGTAGAACAAAGGATTATTTGTTGTTAAATAAAGTCATAATGGAGAACTGTGAAAAGGGGAAGAATCTAAGCATGTCATGGATAGACTATAAAAAAGCATTTGACAGTATCTCACATTCATGGATAAAAGAGTGCTTAAAATGTATAAGACACTGATCGATTACATTACAGTGACCAAGAAACAGTGGCAAATTACTTTGTAGTTAAGCCATGATAAAAGACAAATTATTATTCCAGGGATAAAAATTCAAAGGAGGATATTCCAGGGTGACTCCCTGTCACCGCTGCTCTTTTGTCTTGCCCTTAACCCATTAAGTTGTCTACATAAGAGAGTAGGTCATGGCTACAATTTGGCTTCCAGAAAACAACAAAGTATAAAGGCTTCTCATCTTTGTTTTGTAAATGATTCAAAATTGTATAGTTCATCAGATGATGAACTGAAAGCACAACACACTTTTTGAGATGATATAGGAATTTAATTTGGTCTTGATAAATGTGCAAAAGCAGCCTTTAAAGCAGGAAAGCTACAGCACCAAGAAAACATCAGTTTGGGATAAGAATGTGATATAAAAGAACTTGAGTAAGAGGGAGTGTATAAATATATGGGAATTGAAGGATCTGAAATAAAACATGAACAAATATGAGTAAAACTTAGTAAGGAATATTTTACAAGACTTAAATTAATATTGAAAACAGCATTGACATCTAGGAACAAAGTCCAAGCTATAAACCAATTTGATCTTCCTTTCCTAACTTATGGTTTTGGAGTGATTGCCTGGCCCCAAAAGGTGTTGGATATGTTGGACAGGAAAACAGGAAGGATGCTTCATGCTCATCAAATGATTTATAAAAATCAGTGCATACCAAGATTATTTATTCCCCGTTCTGAAGGTGGTATGGGTCTCCTCGAAATTTATTACATGTATAGATCTGCAATCATGGGACTGTGTACATATCTGCTGACCTCACAAGACCAAAATATAATGAAGGTTTTGAAACATGAGGAGAATAAAATGACTTCCCTGCTTAGTTTAGCAAAAGCATATCAGCATCAAGCAGGAATGGAAATCAAACCAGAAGTAGATAAAAATCGGGTAGCAACTGGATGTATTAAAAAACAAAAGGAAGAATATAAGGTGAAGGATCAGATGAGAAGGCAAGAAATGTGGAAAATGCATAAATATAGTTGCCAGTACAGAAAACTCTTGGAACAACCTCACGTTGATCAGGATCAAAAGCAGGAATGGTTAAGGAGAGGTGAATTTAAACAAAAAGAAGGGTTAATATTGGTGGCCCAAGATAGTGGACTACGGTACACGTTGTCTTGTAAAGTTCATTAAACATGTGGGAGAAACAGACAAATGTAGGTTTTGCAAAATAGAATTGGAAAGAATCACACATCTTATTGCTGGTTGTGATATACTAATGGCAGAAGGACTGTACGCTGAAAGGCATAATAATGTGGCAAAACTATTGCATTGGGGACTGTTTAAACTTTTAAAATGTTGAAGTATCTGAAAAACACTGGAAACATAAGCCACAAAGCATCATAGAAAATGAAGTTTATATGCCATAGGATTATTCATTACCAACAGTTCAAAAAATAGATGTGAGAAAACCAGATATAGTAGTCTATGAAAAGAAGACAAAAGTAGCATTGATCATTGAAACTGCCACACCCAGTGACTACAATGTCTTACGTACAGCGAGACACAAAGTCATAAAATATCAAGATTTGTAGGCAGAAATGGAGTCAGTGTGGTAGAAGAATACCCAGACAGTTCCAGTAGTAGTAGGAATAACAGTCTTATAAAAAAAATTACAGTCATATTTGGATATGTTACCAATACATGTAACTCCATACAAATTGCAGGAGGAATCATTACTGGGCACATTGCAGGTGCTACAAAGAGCACTTTTGGCTAACATCAAAGATTGAAACAGTACTAATTTCATGAACTTTAATCATACTTTGACTAAGGAATGGGGCCCAATCCCATCATGGTATTAGAAACCCAAAAAACTTGGCAAAATTTTAAAAAGAGTAAGACCTTATCAACAAAGGCATAGGTGACCTTTGAACTCTTGGCCCGACTCTGTTTGACTTTGTTAAGGGTAGATTATGCTTATTGAACCAGGTGGAGTTCTTTGAGAATATCACCAAAGCCCTGAATGAGGGCAAAACAGTACATACTGCCTATCCTGACTTAGCCAAGGTTTTTGACATAATTCCCCATTCGGGTATCATATAGAAACTCTCCTAGCTGGGGATTACCCATACATCACTAGACGGGTAGCCAGCTGACTCACCAACAGAATGCATACTGTCAAAGTTAGAGATTCCACCTCTACCAGCAGACCAGTTAACAATGGCATGCCACAAGGGTCTGTGCTGGGCCCTCTATTGTTTGGAATGTATTTCTCGGAAGTCCAGGTAAAAGTAGATGGCCTGTGACTTACCAAGTTCGCTGATGATTACAAACTGGGTGCAATCACTGAGTCCCCAAACAATGTTAATATATTACAAAAGGGGCTAACAGACAAATGATTGATGCCAAAGCCACAGACTAAAACTAAATGCAAAAAAGTGCATTATAATCTCCTTTAGCAAAGAGGAAAGCATTGCAAATTACAATATTGACATCACCTCCCTAAGCTCAAACTGAATGGTTCGAAATTTGGGAACACAGTTTTATAGCAATCTAAACTTCAGTCACTATGTATCCACAGTGGAAAGGAAAGCTTTCTACATTGCGCTTCTCATAAGTAAGGGCATCGCATCCAAGACTAAGGATTTTATAGCTCCTCCATGCTCTACCCTCACGAGACCACTAATAGAGTACAAAGCTCCCTTTTGCATTTACTGCCTCAGACACCTGCAGCAGCTGGAGAGACCACAGAGGTTTCTCACCAAGAAAATTCAGGGCCTTCAAAACATAACCTACATGGAAAGACTGAAAGCCCTGTCACTGTGCTCTGTATCCTGCAGACTGCTGAGAGGCAACTTGCGCCTGGCCTACAGAGCAGTCTCTGACCCTGCCCTAATGGAACTGCTACACATCTGCAAATCAAATGGGACAAGAGTCACTCACTCACCCCAGGGATCTCAGCCTAGCCTGTGACATTAACAGAACATGCTTGACAGACAGATATATCTCCCAGAGATTGCTGCTTCTCTAGAATAGACTACCATTTCGCATGAAGCAGAGTTCCTCAGTAACCCTATTCCTAGACAATTGTATGTGAGACCATAAATTCACCCCAGGGGTGGCACCTGTTTCCCTCATGGACAGGGGCAGTCAGTGCTGATCATAGACACTCTTTGTGAATAATGACCATTTAACCAAAATCAATTAGGGAACACAGGTATAACATGCCTAGGCTTTAAAGGCCCTAGGACCATTAGCCTAGTAACTTCCTAGGCATACCTCTCAACCTGGAAACATCAAAAATCTCGACAAAGGCCCATGAAAAATAGGAACAAATCTGTATGCTGATTAACATAAAATTTGCATAGATAATTAAGTATCCCCACCCACTTCAATGGAATTATGGGATACCAAATTTCAAATGCAAACTGAAGAACAGACAACCAAATATGGCCCCAGAGTCGCCCTGAAGCCATTCCAATGTCTCATTACTTCACTATTTCGCCCCATTTACCATAAACGCTGTAATTTGCATACTGCTTTATTTCTATAATGATTATTTGGATTTAATTTAAAACTTATTTTGCATTTTATAGCCCAAACAGTAATAGACATCTGCAAAATAAAGCAATACAGTGTCACAATGAAAATAGACTTAGCATTAAAACTTATCTGCCATTGAAACTCACATTCATTGAAACAGCAGTAAAAGCCATATTCAAAGAAAATGCATCTGGCAGTGGCGGATAAAGATTACCTTTGGGCTGTTTTCAAATCATAGGCCTCTCATACATGTGTTCTTTGATACACCTTCCTGATTGTATTAAATTATATTTTCTGTATAATACAGCACACTTGTTAGAGTGCTAAATTAAAATTAAATGTATTGTTTTGAACATTTTTCCAGTAAGCAATGAAACAAAATGTATGAACCAATAATGACAAAACTGCCCGATTCAGAACATTTTCATCATAAAAGTCTACTCAAACTTCTACAGTCCACCAGTATCATTAAATATGCACAATCTCTGTAGAAGTAAAAGTAATTTAAATAATTCCACGTTAAAAAGATCTGTAACTAATGAAGAGGCTGCTGCTAGCAAACAACTTTATATTTCATTGTTTCAGCTACAAGTAAAGTGCCTGTTGCCCTTGAAGAATAAATTGCATATGTTACTAACTTATTTTTTAATGTAATATTTCAGTAGGGAATGGATGGCAAACAGTTAACAGGTTCACAGTTACTAGGTATCTCCATGAAAAGAGGACATTCACAGGACTCCACAATTCAGTTGCTTGCTTCAATGAACTCTCCGGTCTGCTTCTGGCTTATAATGCAGAGATCACAGATTCACTTGCTTACACACACACACACACACACTCACAGATGACAGAATAAATAAGGAACAAACAGTGAGACAAGCTATGGTTACCAAACTCTTGTACTCACAAAATGGGTAAACAACAAACAACAACACACATCAGGACCATAAACCCAAAATATCAGAATAATCCATACTGATGCACATCCACTCAGGTTCACTTGTTTTAACTCTCCTACCACAAAATGACACCAAGAAAACAAGGCCTGCTGAGCAGACCAGCTCATCTTTTCAAACCAAAACATTTCCAGCCAGTTAAATTATTCATCAACATACCAAAATATTTAACGCACAGTACATGGCCTCAAAATCTTACAATATTTTCCAGTTAATATCTACCCAATAAAATGGCTTAACCCACTAACCTACAGCAACATACTGTCTCACTATTTTTCGAACATTACCTACCAACCAAAATTGTCTGAACCAGTGACCTACAACAGTCTACTGGCCTTTAGTCAGGTCAGCTGGTGAGTAAAAAAAGCAAAATAAAATATACAATTTCCACTTCTAGAAAAGGTCTTCTGCATACAGATAAAGTTCTTTTTACCTGTGAGCTAGTCAGCTTCAACTACCAACTGGCTGTAGAATTAAGGATGACAGCAGTAGCCATCAAGAGCATATATATTTATGGAGAAAAGTAATGCAGAATGGAAAAAAAAGACAGGCCCCGGGATTCAAGAAGCTCGGCGCAAGGATGGTTTTAGCCTTGTGCCGAGTGTCCTCATTACAGATGGTGCAGCAGCACCATATGAATATGTATGAGGGTGTGCCACTGCACCCTCGACGTGCACAGGAAATGTGTGCGAGTGCAGGGGACGTGTACAAGTGCTCTACGGAGGCGTAAACATGCCCTGACAGTTGCACAACCTACTATGCTTATTATTAGAGTCTGCCTCTAATAGTAAGTCAATAATTCAGTGTCCGTGGATACCGAAATGTATGCTAAGCATACAAGAGTGTCTCTGAACAGTGAAATAAAATCGAAGTAGTAAACACGCAAGCAGGTAGTGGAATGTTGAGCCCCGTCCCTAGAACTTTCACAATTAGATTCCCCGTGTCCCCGTTATACATTTATATTGCTGCAATATCGAAAGTGTAAGCAAAGCGCAACGTGTTTGCACGTCGCTGTCCTCCGCCGAGCGTAGCTTACACAACAAAATCATTCAAATAGAGAAAAACATGCGGAATCAATGTAAACGTCAATAGTGTTGTGTTTACAGCATCCGCCTAATGAACAGGCATTCACAGTTCGAGCCCAACAACAGCACATATCATTTTCCATGTGGAATGAATGTCGTTTTGCTGTAAAACCGACATAAAAGTATTGCATGAGATGTTTAACTAAATGTCATTCAATCAAAGTGGTACTGTCATAATGAATAAGGCACTAGTAAGCAGGTGTAAGCACATATAAGCAGCAGTAAACATATATAAGTACCAGTAAGCAAGTCTGAGTGCGCTTGCGCGGGTGTATGAGTGCCCAGCATAGGAAATGTATATGAGTATGTACAGATATATATATATATATATATATATATATATATATATATATATATATATATAGATATCTATGAAGAATGAACGACGTAACAATAAAGCATACAAAAGGAATGAGAAGGGAATCAACAGCAACCCCATTATTATATAGCGCTGTCAGCATATGTCATATCAAGCTGGGCAGGAGTGAGAAAATCACTGCTATTCACACCACAGGCAGGATATTACCAGTGGGAGTAACATTGCTGATCTGTTAAGTCTACTTTACAATCAGAGGGTAGTCCCTGGTGGGACTACCCAAAAATTGATAGGATGTTTGGCCTACCGACCATTACACAAGCAAGGGCAGGTATGTTC